>NW_009952796.1:3802583-3831516 GCF_000747805.2 Chaetura pelagica
CATTTTTTTTAGAATTGTAGCGTGCAAGGAAGAGTAAAGCCCAATTTGTGGTACCTGCTCTGTATCATACTGCATTTTAAATGCAATTACTTTTGTTTTTTCATAAGTGGCTTATATGTGTTAAATGCCAAACTGGTTCTACTCTTCAAGATGCCTAGAATTCAGGAATAATCATCAGCAATAATGGATACAACAGTGACACTAACATAACAATTCTGAGCTTAAATATTTATGTTTTTTTCTGATCTGGCACTTCTCAAAGCAACTAGAAAAACGTGTCATCTAATGTCCTTACCATGCAGTGTTTTCAGGCCAGCTGATTATTAAGGAGCTAATTTTCATGCATGTAAGGTGACTACAATCTTTTATTCATAAAGAAAAGCACCAAGTTTGGGTTTCAGCCTGAATTCTGGTGACAAGTTCACTAACGCACCCACAGTGGACTAAATATATTTCATATAATTATGCATGAACTGTTTAAAGAGTGAAAGCTGGCATATATTCTGGATACCAAGAGAAAGGATAGAAATCTTACAATGCAGGTTTCCAAAAGACATACCTTACTATCAAACAGCGAAAGAGGCTTCACGCTCTTCAGAGAAAACCTCATGATGGCGAACAAGATGGTACATAACACAAACTGGTGCTCAACAAGTGGGTAGTGAATGCGTTTCTGCTCGAGGGCTAGTTCTACTATGGATACTGGTCCTTCTACAGACACCCAAGCATCTTCAGTATCCAAAACTGGAGCCTGCATCTCATCGCTGCTGACATCAGCCTGCCAGAGCCACACAGAAAAGGAGTCACACACAACATGTGGCCTCTACTGGCCTTCTGTGCAAAAGACACAGCTTTAATCACAAGTTCTCTGTGGTGAAATTAAAAAGAAAATGTCGTATTGTCTAGAAGGTCATTAATATTAGTCTGAACTGAATGGTAAAGATACTACTATAAACATAGCCTTTAAAATTTAATCTGAATCAATTAGTTCCTTACCTAATATGGGAAAAATAAAAATTTACCTCTAGCAGTGTTTGCAGAAGTTCTGAACAGCAGCCAAGAAAAGCTGTCATTGCTGTGTCACCCATACCTACGTCCTGTTAACAAACAGTATGTGTTAAGTTGTTTCAGCTGGAAATTAAACAGGCTTTTATTAGCTCTGCATGTTTGAGAAGACAGTTATTGACATAAATCACATTGTTAAGCTCAGTTTATTAGCCCATTATATTTCAAGACAAATAAATATTCACTAAAGTATAACAAAAATAGAAGTAACGGGAAAAATAGTAATAAAGCTAAATATAGCTATTTACAAGACTGAATTCCTCAAGTAATCACATCTAGTAATTTCTAGCAAATTTCATTTTCTGAGCATATCAGTTGTCTTCAAAAAAAGTTTTAACTAATGAAATTATGCTTAAAAAATTATAGTAACTTGTCATGTCACAGTTTAAGGGCTACCTTCTCTAATATTCAAAGCTACACTACTAATTTAAATTTCCTAAAATTATAACATTTTCTCTAGGGTGGCATTTTGAATTTTTCTGAAGCTTTCAAAAACAAATCACTAACTAGGAATTCAAATTAAAGCCTTTTTATTTATTTCATCCCATTTAGACAAAAGAAGTATTACTTGCCCGTCTGCATAATCTGTCCTTTGGAGCTTTTCCAACCTGATGAAAAAAAAAAAAAAAAAGTGTCTCAGCAGAATTAAACAATTTTCATTATAAGGTATCTGTTATGCCACATTCTAAGCATTTGTTACTATTTTCCTAATATAAAAAAATATTTCATTATAGCTACATAATTCAAAAGCTTGCTTTTATCAGAAGATTTGACAGATCATACAACTCAGAAATTAACATACTTAGTTCAACCTTCTTAAAATCTACATTTAGAAATAAGGTCCCAAGGTCCTCATTCAAATCCCAAAGGTAGCAAAAAAATTCAAACTGATTTCTATAATATAGAACCAGAGCTATAATACCAAGCATGATATTAGAAAGAAACACTAGGAAGCAAGTAAGAGCGAATGTTCCAGCATATTCATCGAGATGAAGATGGTCTAATAAGAAAGCTACTAATTGCTTTCCATGCCTTGCCTATCTGAATTCTTCCAGAGAAACGTCAGTCCTACCCTGTTCAGGAATGTTACTAAGATGTCCAGTTTCTACAGGTGGAATCACATGCTGCACACGATGAAGCACACACATGTCAGTGGAACCTCCCTCTTCCATAGCACAAGAGAGTAGTGATTACATCATGGCAGAGTCTAAACAACAGCTGAAGTGAGTGAGATTCCTGGGTCCTCAACTACAGGATTCTTTAAACTCAAGATTCAAGTGACACATCATGCTGTTCAAAGTCTGAACTCAAGACCACTTTCAGCTGTCAACACACTTTCAGCTTGTTCAACAAGCATTCCTTCATCAATTCCAAAAGCTAGCTACATAATAAACCACATAAGCATGGGGGTTTTATGTTTAAATCAAAGATATTAAAAAATGATCTGAAAAAAACCCCACAACCGTGATTTAAATATAGTAGCTTAAATTTTCAGTTAATAAGAGAAATTCAGCCTCAAAAATATTGTCATAATATTGTCACAGTACTGTCACAATACCTTGTCCATTAGGTATGTAGCAGAAGAAAGCCTTTTTACAATGAATGTATTCCACATCATCAGAGCAATACCTAGAACAATTGCAAACTTGTAAATGCCAAGTGAGTAGAAAAGAGAGCTTACAAGTATGGAGTGAAAAGCTGTGGGCCAAAGCTCCTTTAAATTTAAAAAAATATTCCAAATGACACAAAAAGGAATTGTGAGTTGCCCTAACTGCTTTATTCTTGGACTCTATACTTCAGACTTCTCAGGAGGAGATTACCTTGGTGATAAAACACACTCAGAGGGACGAGGCATCATTCATTAAAATGTTTAGGTTATACAGGCTGGGTTAAACATTGCAGGCACACATTTTATGGTAAGCAGGAAAGTTTAAGACACTCTGTGCTCTAGGCACAGAGTGCACCTACTTTGCATATACAAAAAGCCTACAAAAAGAGAATTGTCATCATATTCACTGAAATAGAGTATCAAGAAATGCATGGAAAGTAATTGAATGCAAGAAACATGTGGCACTATTTGAAAACAAAGAAAATAGTTTCAGAGCAATTTTACTTTAAAATGTTTTCAGTTAAACATTAACTTTATCTAACCAACTTCTTCTCATGGTTCTGATAAAAACTCAGTTTCAACATGAAAAACAAAAGCTTGAAAGTCAGCAGAAAGTTTTGGGGGTTGGTTTTGGGTTTCTTTTAGACAAAATGGCCACTGCCACTACAAACTGCATATGTTTATACTAGTCAACAGTCATTTGTTCTATTGTTTTACAATTTCAAAAAATAATTTTTAATAATAACTTTATACTTACCATGCTGAACATGAGCATTAATGATGCATCTTAGGTGATCTATAGACCTAGTGAGAAAACATGCTTCCTTATGTAATACAAACAAACAAAAAGAACAAGTTATTATATTATTCAAAACTTGTTTTAAATGCAAACTATTGATTTTTAAAGTGCCCAGATAGACTATTTTAAGGCTACTACTTTTTGACATTTATAAAATGTTAAGTTATTCTGATATTGCAGTCTTCTCTGCTGCTATCTGACAAACATATATGCATGTGGCAAAGTATGTTTCACTAAGCATTGAACACATTGTGATTTCAGCACTATTTTCAGGGCTTTGTTTGAGTATAGGTACTGCTAACACACTCTTTTGCTGAAAGGTTCCTCCACTGACTATAGTAATTTTTCAAATACAAAACAAACTTGTGCTAGAAAGATCAATTTTTACTCCATTTCATCAGGATGGAAGGAGTTTTTAACTATCTCAAAGGAAACTTGTATAGGAAGGTGTTATGTTGCACAGATCCAAGGAGTGTTAATTTTAATGTTAATATAATCTGAACTTAAGACAACATTTTCCAAAGTTCAAGAAGGTACAGGAGAGCAGCAGGAAAAAAAATAGTATTTTTTTTTTTCCTTCTCCTGTGACAATTCCCAGCAGTGGTCAGGGAATCTAATATTCAAGAAATCTCTCTCCTCTTAAAGTGCAATGGATTCCAGTCTAACAAACTTAGTGTTCTGTTCTGTGATATGTTTATAACATATCTAGAACACAGGAAAGGTTCATCACTGCTTTGCAGTATTTAAAATGTTTTGTACTTGCCCAAAATACAGTTAAACCCCTTCTTTCATGCAGCTTAATTGAATCCAGTTTCCACACTTCCAGTTTTGAGAATCTGATAGCTTAGAAGCAAACTGTCCTGGTCTTTGTGAGGTGCCATTCAGCCTCAGGACTTGCATTAATTTTCTCAATTTCTGCTTGCCACTTACCACAGAAAAACTGTACCTAGTATGCTTTCGAAGTCAGTCTTCTTAATGAGAGCTTTTATGAACTATTACAAAGTTGTGAAACTGCTTGTTTTGAGTAGCTCTTAACCATTACTCCTGCAAATGTAATCCTTTTACCTCTGGGTCCTTATTCCACTGTACTACATATTCCCAACAGCAATGTGCATGGAGTACATCCACTTCAAGACTACATGGAAATTGCTGATACGCTAGTTGCAGCAGTTCTAGAAAAAGAAAATCTAGAGTTACCAGACAGACCTCTTCCTCCTGTAATTTCAGCTGCTGCACAACAGTAACAACTAAAACATCTGCAAACATTTAGAATTTCAAGAAGTCATGTTCTTTTCTTACCTAGGATTGTTTCCAAGCCTTTCTCTGCTTCTAGTTCTTCAAGAAAAATATTAGTATGCATTTCTATAGATTCTCCAGCAATATCTGTATTGCTTTTGTATTGGGCCAAATTCAGTACAAGAGGACTGAAGCCTTGCTTAAAAACCCACTTTGCTACAGTGTCAGCAATACCTCCTAGGACAGCAAGAAAAAAAAAAAGGAAAAAAAAATAAATTATGAAGTATAGTCAGCATATCCCAGAAGATTTACAGTCCAGAATCAAATAACAAAAGAAAAAAGTTTTAACTACTACTGTTAATTACATAAAGATAACTTATACCAATTAGGAAGCTTCCGAATCAACTGATTAGAGATCTACAATGCAGTCTTTACAGTAATACTCTAATACATTCTAAAAACACTATTCTATTGTTTGGATTGGTTTTTAAATTCAGAAAAGTAATCAGCAGAATCATTTCCAGTGCAGGGTATATCATAAATCAAGGTAAGGATGGCTTAGAAGTCTATTAGAATGACAGTCAACCATCTTTCCAAGAGAAAAAACTGTACCTTTTCCAGCTTCAAGCAATTTTTTTACAGAAAGCCTGACCAAGGGCTCACTCTGGAGTGATGAAACTCTTTTTGTCCTTTTGGTCACTTTGCTATGCAGTAGTGTTTGAAGTATCAGACAATCCTCTAGCTGTTTCAGCAGAAGTTTCCAATATTCAGCATCAAGGGAAAGTGCCTCCCAGGATTCTGTGTCCGAACCTACAGTTATTTGGGAAAACTAACAGAACGTATGAACTGGTTTAAGTCTGTTCACTTAAAGTAGCATATTTTTGTTAAAAAAAACAAACAACAAACAACACAGTATCAAAATGGAAAGGTATATCCTGAGAGCTACTGCACTTCCAATAATAATTTAGTTCACGATATGTACGTTCATGTTTTTGCAAACATCAATTAATATCTCACGGTACTAAGAAGATGCACAGATTCTTAAATAAAAACATAAGGAATTAAAAGGATCTGGAAGGTCATCTTATAGTCCCATTTTAAAGTCCATGTGTAGTTGAAAAATGTGTTAGAATCCCTTCAAAATGATTTAAGTCCTCCCCCGTATACATATGCCCTATATATGTGATTAACCCATTTATATTTAAATTTTTTACCGTAGGAAAAAAATATATGGGTAAAGCACAGTATGTTGCAATGTAACAACATTCTTATCTGGGAAACACTGACAATTTTAATACACAGAATTGCAATAGTTAAGATGAATGCGTAAAAATACTAAAACACTTTTTCATGACCTAGTTATGATTTATAAGGTAGTCTATTTACAAGACCAAACCACCTAAGCCCCTTCTAATCTATTAAGACAACTAGCAAAACAGACATACCCCTAGTGCTATTTAGGAACGGAATAACACTTTCAATCTCAAATTGCAACCCTGCCTGCAGCTTCACAGTATTCATCCCAATTTAGTGAAAAGATACTTATTGCCAAGAAAACCAAATGCCCACCATCTTAAGAAGGCATAGTCAACATTATTTGCTATCAAGAGAAAAACTCACTGTACAAGTACTTAAATACATACTTAAATATATGTTTAGTAAACACTTCCGCTATATATAATTCATTAACTTCAGTATAACATTCTTCAAATTCAAGTTTTCAGGCTGAGGATGTGATTCCATTACAAAGACAGCAATTTGCATGGGACTGATAGAGTAAATAAAATAGAAGGGGGAAGTTTGAGATGACTTACCTTTTTCTCTGTCACACTGTCGATGATTTCCGCAGTTACCGAATGCCCGACGTGGGCAGATAACAAAGCAGCTGCGTTATTTTCAGACTGAACACAAGCTGTACGCATCTGCTGCCACCAGGGGGAAACCGACTGCGTGTCCCATGACTCATCTATAGCAACTGTGGAGAAAGGTAGGACAACTCAACTTGGGCCAGTGGGCATTAAAACTAGTAAAGCAGCAACAAACCCTGAAAGCATCACTTACTAATACAGCTTATATTAGGAGCCATTTCCAATCATTCTATGCTATCTTCTAGATGTGTAACATAACATTTCTACATTATAAATCAAATTTAATGTGAAGAGTAAAATGTGAACTACCCCTTCTCCCAAGCTTCAGTTGCACAAAACAGGCAATAGATCTAAATTGGTAGGCAGTAAAATCTGCTGCATGCTTACTAGATCTAAAGAATATTACAAACTGATGCTTTGCAATGCACACAGCTTCTTTTGTGATTTCAAGGTGCCATGTGTATTGTCAAGCCAGCTCTCTTCAGGCTATCCTCATGTTTGGCAGAGAATTTATTCAGGCAGCAGCAACTTATTGATTCTTCCAGCTTTTATTCATTATACAACTTACCCCAAATAGTAGCAAGTTGATTCTACAGAGCATCCCTCAAGTTACAGAGAAGTTCAGTATGCAAATGCTGCTAGAATAATAGTGTCTCAATGGGTTAAAGAAACTTGAAGGACTTCTGAGAGTCAGTCAACACAAGGGAGAGGGGCAGGACTAAACAGGCCAAAACCAGAAGAAGGGGAAAGGTGGACAGCCACCGTCTGGTGTCAAACAGGAGTTGTGTCAGCTTGGTGGAGAGTGAAACTGAAGGGCATGAGGAAGGCCTTTAACTGTGACACTCTTCAGATTTTTGATTGTAACTTGAATTACATCTTGAGTTTCATCACAGTGTAGCAATTAGCTCTGTTACATTTGTGTGTGTGTGGGAAACACTAAGTGATAATATAAGCGGATCAGAGCAGCAAATTTCTAGAAATTAGTATAAATTGTGTTTAAGTGTTCCAAATGTATCTCTCACCTTTCATTTTGCTCAGAAGTGATAGCATAGTGTGAAGGCAACTGACAGAACCTGGTTTGTCTAGCATATCTTTTTCCTTGGAAAGCCATAAATTCAAAAGGAGTGACTGTAAAAAAAGAGAATATGGAATTAAAGCAAGAGAGTGAAACTCTAATATTGCAATACATCTAATGCAAACACTTTCTCAAAGAAATTTTATGTCATGGAGCAGAAGCATTATATCCATGAACCCTTATCATATTAATATAGAAAGTTAAAACTATATTGCATAAGGCAACCTATGACAGACTTTGAAATGAAACAATACAATCTGTATCTTTCATTTTAAAAGTTATCTTAGAAAACATCTTTTGAAGGAACAGCCAGGTAGCAGCAGTATGTTAAAAATCTCAACTTGATAAACATTAAATAATATTACAGCTAAAATACAGTTATTAATATTACAGCTAAAAATCTTTACAATCCAGGTAATACTGAAATAGGTATTTCCATCGTTATCTAGTGGAAGTAGCAAAAGACTAAAAATACATGTGAAGGATAAAGATGATTCTCTGAATTCTGAAAAAATTACTTTTAATTCTTTTTGAACTTGTTTGCTTACAAAAGGAAATTATAACAAATTTAGCAGTATCTGAAATTAACTGCACCCATAATTTTTGCTTCTTTAAAGAAGAAGTCTTCAGCAATTATTCTTCTAGTCCTAAATGCATACTCTAGACATTCTCACTAGTCAGTTTACACTAGGAGTTTTTCCTTGTTTTGTTTTTTTGTTTTTTCTTTGACACCTCTGAAGTGGGAACTATAAATAGGAGCACCTAAAGAACTGAAACTTTGAGCACAGCCTGAACACACCATTACTCCAAGGATCAAGATTCAGAATTTTTCCTGTTTTGTTTTCAAAATACAAAATCCAAGTTTTAAAGTATGTAATAAATATCTTACCAACAAGATTTGAGGGGTAAAACCAGCTGATTCCAATGCATGACACATTTCCTCTGCAGAACTCTCCCCACACAAACACTTCCAGAAAAAAAAGCTGCCTGAAGCAAAAATTAGTAGACATTAAGAAGACATCTAAAGCCACAGCTTCTCCCCTTACACAGAAGATCATCTGTTGATCAGGTCCCACTGAGTGCAATACAAACAACTAAGTTACATTCAGTATACTCTGACAGTTTACCCTTGGTGGAGAAGAATCGTAGAATCATAGGGTTGGAGGGACCTCTGAAGATCACAGATGTTCTACTATTACAGGAGTGACTTGGAAAATGGATTTATAACAAAACAAAGCTTATTACACTGCTTTGATTACACATTTTGTCCAACCCAAAGAATGGCTTCAAGCATTGGACAAGTTTATTCATGGAGTAACCCAGAACTGTGTGGCAGTGTGTTTTACCTGGTGGTGGTACTTCAAACAATTCAAAAAACAACCCAAAATTATATAATCCATACCTTACCAGCACTACAAAAAGTGAGTGCCCCTTCGAAGCAGAAGAAAATTGGAAAAACAAGATCTTCAAGAAACCATCTAAACTGCTCAGCATAACATTCATGTTTCAATTATGTTTGTTTGTAGTTAAACACCCTAAAAGTTACTGGTGATGCTTGTCCAAGGCAGTGGGGAGAAGTGCACTTCTACCCCTGTTCCTATAGCCAGCTATAATGTAAATTCTAAGATTAATTAGAAACATCCTTTTATCTTCCTTCAGGTGAAAGCCAAGCTCTTCCAACTTTTTAATCTAAATTCCTCTCAAACTCTGACAATTAAAGCAGGAGGCTACAGAGCGACCACCATACAACACCTGTGGACAGAATTCTGTGCTTGTACCAAAATTTCCCCTGAAAAGACAGTGCCTTTGAGACAGATTTAACTCAAGCTGCTTCTACTAGTTATTTCCCCAGAGTCCCTAAAGGACAGCCTAAAACAGATTTGCAAATCAAAGCATACCACACACAGTAACACTACCCCACATCCCAATAGAAATACCAGACACTCTCTCATCCATAATGTTTCAGATCAGCATCATCCAAAATCTCCTCAACTCTACAAATACAGGGTCTTTACTCCTTCACCTAGTGGTCCTATGCTGCCTCTGATCAGGTTCCCCATCTCTGAGGGTCTGACAGTTAACTGAACTCTTGAGGTGCTGTGACCCCACAAAAAAACAGTGGGATACAACTGGTCTGTAAAGTACCAAGTTATCACTGTCCAACTTAGTGGCATTAAAAAGTGAATGAACAGTGGTAACATGGCTTTAGGATAATTATACCCATAGATGTACTTAACTTGTATTAATACACATTTACATAGAAAGACCTGTAATAGATTTATTTGGATTGGAAGGGACCTTAAAGATCATCTAGTTCCAACCTCCCTGCATGGACAGGAACACCTCCTACCAGACCAGGTCACTCAAAGTCCCATCCAACCTGACCTTGAATACTTTCAGGGAAGGGACATTCACAGCTTCCCTGGGCAACCTATGACAGTGTCACAACACCCTCACAGTAAATAATTTCCTCTGAATAACTCATCTAAATCTACCCTCTTTTACTTAAAAGCCATTACCCCTTGTTATCTCACTACAAGCCCTTGTAAACAGTCCATTCCCAGCTTTCCTGTAGCCCCTTCAGGTACTGGGAGGCTGCTATGAGCTCCCCCTGGAGTCTTCTCTCAGCTGAACAGCCCCAAGCCTCTCAGCCTATTTTCACAGCCCTCTAATTATCTTTGTGGCCCTTCTCTGAACTTGCTCCAAGAGTTCTATGTCCTTCCTGTGTTCGGGGCTCCAGAAATGGACACCTAAGGCTGAGTCCAGAATTAGCACTATCACATGCTACTTCAAGGCAAGCCAGCTTGTTACAACCCCCAAATCAAGTCTAAAATATTTATACCATCTTATATTATAATCCGTCTTTAGGCAATTTGGCAAACAGTTGAGTAGCTCTTACCTAAAGCTACATATACTCCATCTTCCATATTTTTCACATTAATCACATCCTTTTCATACTCCAAGTACTCTAAGAACATTTTCACAGACAATACATCTTCCTTCTCATCAGTAAACTGATCAGTAGTTTGGGTGTTTTCTTTCTTGTAGTTCTGCAGTAAAGTCTGGAGCCTATGAAAATCTTTTTCTTCCAGCCGAAGCAGTTCAGCCAAGTCCTTAAAAGCAAAAGCCAAAAAATTGTACATCACAAGACTAGGACAAGTGGATGTTATACAAAACAGTAAACACCAAAATAAAAGTTAAAAAAGTCACAATAATTTGGTTTTAACATTAAAAATGCCCTTAAAACAGGCAAAAATGATTGATTAATATCAAAATCAAATTATTTGTATAGGTCTAGCTTAACTTTTAGGGACTTCAAGAGATACAGTTTCCATATTTAGATTCTTTCACAGTATAATAATCACCCATCAAACAAGGCCATATAACACAATTCCATATGGTTTTTATAATGGATAAGCAGTTTTATAAATGCTATCAAAAGCAAGCCATATTACAATACTACACAAGCAAACACCAGAATTCATAATTTCTGCTGGTCTGAAAACACTCCTCCAAAGCTAAATGAAGTTAAGAACATGCTATGAACTTTGGATAAAGGACTGCAACCAGGAGGCTTTAGTTCCGTTTCACTTCTGTCTGAACTTCATGAGACTCCTAAATAATATTAGGTAGTTTTGAATGAGTATTGGGCTTGTATGAGTGGTGGTGAGGGAAGGAGTGTTATAAACCAATTCCTTCATTAAAAGGTCCAGGTGCCAAAAGCAGGTAACTTGCTTACCTAGTTATTTTATCCAAGGCTTTGAAAAGAAACTTTTATGCTTAAATCGTCACTTGACTCTGTAAGACAACTGAATATTGAATTTACTTACATTATCTGAGGGTGGAGTGTCTTTTGGTATGCTTTGGGAATTTAGTTTGCTAACCAGTTCATAAAGATTTAACAGCTTTAACTTGTTTGCACAGAATTGCAGGAGTCCTTCATCCACACATTCAAGCTCTGAGGAGAAATAAAACCGCATTTGAACTTGAGTGTATAGCCTGGAGTAGTGAAACATACTTCCCAGCTGCATTAAACTCCTGTTACAGAACTGGAGGACTTGAGTCTCTCAGTGTAATTTTTGATGCACTGCTACTTGTAGTGATTAATTTAATTCATGGCAGTATAAAATAAGAACTATTTTTAAGAGAAGTGTTAGAGAAAGATATCAGGCTCATTTTTAAACTGAAGGAGATTGACAAAGTGGAAGTGACCAAAGGCAGGTAATAGAATAGTTTCATAGAATGGTTTGGGTTGGAAGGAACCTTAAAGATCATCTAGTTCCCACTGTCTTTTCCTGGCTTAAGGCTAAATCAGAGACTGCCAAAAAGTGAAGTACACTATGTCTCAAGTGTATTTTCTTTTATCAATAATTAAATGCCAAACTATAATATTTCACTCATTATGCCAGTATTTTAAGCATATTCCTTGCATGATTATATATGAGAGCATGACTATTTACTGATATGAATTCAATTTCGTCTCTGCAAGACACTGTCTTTTGTATTTCTACAATCTTAGTCTCTGAAATTTCATATATCTGTTGACATTCAAATATTAGTAACAATTAAAGCAACCAGAATATAGGAGGCTAACACCAACACAATGTTGAAAAAAAAAAACAAACACAAAAAAACACCCATTCCAACTTATTATTTAAGAAAAAAAAAAAAGCATTTTACAGAGATCCTGAGAGGACTTTTCTGTAGAAAAGGTATCTCTGGATATATCATCTTCACCTCAAACAGCTTCTAAACATTATTTTCTCCTTATTGAAACCTTAAACACTTTGCTACACTGCTATTAAAAATCCTACAAACAAAAGAGAAACACAGAACTTGCTGCACAGTCATGTGACCTTTTGTGCACAAACACAGCACTCACAGACCCCAACATCTGCTTCATAGTATCTTTTATCTACTAAGCACAAGTGGAAAGATACACCACCACCCTGCTGAAATAAGAAGGCTGGAACACCAGTCAAGTTTGTTCTTTATTGTGACTGTAAGGAAGTGAAGTTATGTTTGACAGTAAGAGATTAATGATGAAAAACACAAACTAAACACATCTCAGTAAGTATACAGTTCTGTCAATCTCTCTCTTCAGTGTGAAAGGGCATGTTTCAGTTTTTCTTTAGGGGTTCTAATAGAAATTGATAATGCTAGTGGTTTAGAATGCCAGATCGAAGTTAGGTAGAGAACTGCATGTGTGAAGCTCTCCATCTCCTCTATATACTTCAATAAAAGTTTAAAAGAAAAAACAATCCAACAAAAAAAATCCACCACAGATACAGGTGAAAGAAAGATTTCCTCTCAAGATTTTGAAATTGTGAAAATGTGTTCTCATATTCTCATATTCTCACTGGGACACAGCCTTTGTAATTGACAAATGGTTTATTCAGGACTTCCACACCACAGTGGCAGGGATTTCTTGACTCCTATTGCTAAAATCACATCATCTAACAGGTGAAATCAAAATCAGTGATAACAAAAGTAAGAAAAAGCAGACTTCTATTGCCAAGAAGTCCAAACACCTGCAAAAACAAGTGACAGGCACATGGTTATCCACTCTATTTCTCAATACCCAGGTAGGTCTCCAAAACTGGGTCACCTCAAGCACAAAGAAGGTTCTCTTGAGTGTGTAATTTCAAAGAAACAATCTTTGAGGCTTCCAGCAACAAGATTTTGAATGGGTAATGACATTTCCTGACATTGACTGAAATCTCTAGCAGAACATATGAAATCTTACTTCAGTGAGGTTTACCAAGAAATGGTACTAGGCACCTGGCCAGAGATCAGATCCTTCATGAGGAGGATCTTGTGCTTCCAGTACCTTAGAATCTACAGATCCAAAGTACCTTATCCTTGCTGTGTTCCTTGGAGAGAGAGATCAACCTACAACTTATATGGGCAAAAGTCTGTGAAAGTATCTTTCCGAAGGAAGTTTTTACTGGATCCAAGTACCCAGCCCAGTTGTTGAATTATTATATTTTTTTAGATATAACCATGAATTCCTAGACACACAGCAAGCACAGAAAACATCCTTACTAGCTAGCTATTTGCAGTCTGTATTTAAAAAAAAAAAAAAAAAAAAAAAAAAAAAAAAAAAAAAAAAAAAAAAAAAAAAAAAAAAAAAAAAAAAAAAAAAAAGTAGAAACAACATGCTATGGTATCTTGCAGCAAGACTAAGCAGACCAAGTCTGGTCTCCCTGTGGAACAGAATAGTTCTACAAGTCTTAGGACACTGCAGACCAAGTGCAAATGCCCCTCCATATTTGCAAAATAAATATCCACCTACCTTGCTTTTTTAAATTATCCATTAATGTCTGAGTGATGCTTGTGAGAGATGAAAGTGGCACCCGTTCACTTGTCAATATGCTTTCCAGAGCCTGTTAAGCAGATGTTCAACAGAATTAAACATTTACTTAATTTTACTGTAAAAACATATAAGGTAAGCCAACAAAGCGCAACTTCGACAAAGACTTTTCATCTGTCTTCACATATAGTTGTGGCATATTTTAATTCTACACAGAAGCCTGCTCTCTTCTTACTATTTTGACTTTTATCATAGAAGATGCCTTCAGGAAGTCCAGTCAAAATTATTTCTCGTCAATATGTTGTAAAACAAAAAAAAACCCAAAACAATAAAAACACAAAACCAAAAAAAAACCCCCACCAAAACAGCTCAGTTATTTGCTTCATGTAATTCTAGGAAAAAACTACACATTTTGAAAGGTGTAAAAAGATTTAGCACTCTAATCTGATATCCCAATATTTTTTTTCTAATATTAAAAGCATGCTGGCTTCTAAGTTTTCACCTGTTTCTTTGTAGCAGGATATTTAATATCAAGTATTAATTCCTTTGCTTCAGCTTCAATCGAATCTGCAAACAGACAATAATGACTTCAATTCATATTTCTGAAAAGCATTCTAAAAAACAAGTCAACTAGCACCACAGTTAAGATGCATGTAGGTTCATGATATAGAGATGAAGACACTTTGATAAAAGTTGTCAAAATAAGATTAGGAAAATTAAATAACAGCTCAATGGCATTTTTTCCTCCAAGTCTGTTTTTTGTAAGTTATATATATTATTGTTAATATATATTTTTTTTTTTCTTACAGGAAGAAGAGAGTCAAATGCAGAAGCTCCATTACATAGCATAATGGTTGCAAATAGACTGTGTTTTATGCAAGCACTCAAAGTAGAGTTTATTTAAGATTTATATGGCAGACAAGGCTTATACTAGATTCTTGAATAAGATAAATCTTATCTGATAGTTTATAAAGAAACACAAGCTACTTAAATGTCATAATTCATAGCATATGCAGCTGTCAGAATGCACCACAATGATATCTGTGTTTGAACACTGATAGGACAGATAAGAATCTCTTGATAACATAAAATCTTAAGAAATGATAGAAGAGAACCTACCCAAATCCGAGTTTTTAGCTTTGAGTAAAGCATTTAACTTCTTCACTAGATGCATATCCTTTGCTCGCTCACTCTTTTTATCACTGAAGGGAAATAATTTTAATTGTATGAGTGAAGAGAACTAGAGTGAATGATTCAGAATTTTTTTAAATTTTATGTATGTATGCTACTTTAAGGAAACATTATGGTAAAAAAAAAAATAATAATAGAGTTAATGCCTATAAACCAACATTACCAGACAATTATTCTGCCTGAGAAAGAACATCAGAATTACTCTGAATTAAACATTGCTTCCAAAAACAATAATGAAATTAATTTGGTTAGACAGAGTACAGAAAATCCTTACCTCAGTGCTAAGTGGAAAGGTACGTGGAGAGTTTTTACACTTCCAGAGACCGGGTCAACAAGGCATATCTGGTAAATCTGAGGCTGCCACCCCTGACTGGTCACATTGTTTAGACCCATTATTTTATAACCAGGATACAACAACCTGAAACCAACAAAAACCACAGCCTTTACGGAGAAGAAAAAAATTAGCAACCTTACCTTTCTACATACTGAATAAAAAGACAACAAATTTTATAAAGCTAAGGTTTAACAACTGCTAAATGTGTTTTTCAGGAGAGATTGCAGAGCAATGAAACGTGACAAAAATCCCCTTCTACACAACAACAAGCTGCATTCAGTAGAAACACTGTGGCCAACGCAAAAGGGCCTGCCAGCACTTTCCACTTCTAATGTACCACTCTACTGCTGCAAGGTAGTCACTATGCCTTCTGCTGTTTCTTACCTACAATACTTCCCCACATTGAAGGCTCCAACCCGAGGCCCTTGCTGCGTACTCCATACTTCCAGGATGCCTCTCCTTGGAGCATAGATTACAAGGAACTGAGCCACTCTGCTTGGACCTTGTCCATTTCCAAAAGGAGAAAAATCCATCTTCTCTGTTTCCCTCTCATGAAGGTCCTCTACAGTCTGTATCCAACCAACTTCTGCATCACGGTATCCTTTGTAAGAGAAGACATAAGCACATTACTGGACAGAAATTAATACTGATAGTGCACACTACTACCCACTTAAGCACTATTCCAGCAGCAAGTTGTCTTAAACATTGTTTCAAATAGTGCAACTCTAGCCAGTAGCCAGGCCCCTGTCAAGAACTGTGGTCCCTTGACTTAGAGCAGGGCCCACCAGAGGTCTTCTCAGAGCCACGAGCAGCCTCCTGCAAAGCTTTGGGGAGGAACAAGTTCTGCTGGGAGAAGCCACAAAGAACTCCAGAACTCATTAAGTCTGTACTCTGGACATTACATCAATGCAAAATTGCTCAGACAAGAAAGATCTGTAATAAGTGCCCAGACCTCACATTTTGAAACAACAACAACAAAAAAAGCTTTAAAGAAGGAGATTTCCATGTAAGTTTTTATTAATTTGTTTTTATTATTATGTTTAAGTGCATTAATAATTAAAATGCAGGTTTTAGTAATCCAATAAAAATACTCATCTTCACTCTTCTTCTGGTTAACTTAAATGCTTTCCTGCATAAAACCTTCCTAAACAAAAAAGGCAGAGATGCTCTCATGGTATTACTAAACTATGTAACGGTTTAGTAAGTATAAATTAGAGACTCCAAACTGCAAGTGAAATACCGATGTATAACACAAGTTTATGAAAAGATGTATTATACCAAGAAGACTGAAAAGTATTCACAGCTCGATTAACGAGAAAAGTTATGATCCAAAAGGCATAATTCACTTGACACCCTTGCTTAAAAAACAAACCAAAGCAAAAAAACCCAACACTATTTCACATTTCAACAACCTGACTGGGAAAGGCTGGCAAACTGTACGTGTCTGACTAGAAAGTAAAACATAGGACTCTAATAATACTTCCTAGATAATATGAAGCTCTCGATAATGAAGAAAAAAAAGTCCAAGAATATCAGAAAGCACATACTACAGTTAATAACTTCAACATATGAAAAAAGGAGAATGCACACAGGAAACATGATTACTCTAGGTACTACACTGCTGAATTGGTAGTGTGGGGCATAGAAAAGAGAAGAGCTAGAGATTTTGTTTGTTCTTAAAACTTACCTTCAATCTCCTAAAAAGCTGAAAAATTTTAATGATATAGAAAAGAGCTGTTGTAACATTAGGTATAGTTAAAATTTGAAAGTTTAACATCTGCATTTCTTTCAAAAAGCCCTCATTTTAGAAGAGACTGAACACTCTCGCAGTCACCACAATGAAATGAGAATCTAAGAAGATTATCATACTGATTTTTCAAACTTTTCATTTTCTCAGCAGAATTCAAGAGAACTTAACTAATAGACCTAAAGCTCTTCTGAAACAAATTGTTAGGTGAAGAGCTTTCTTTTGAGATACTGTCTGCGGGGAAAAATACAAAATCTATACATTACAAACCAAACAGACTGAATTTTTATTATAGGCCACATCAGTATTTCAGGGATTGGTACAATGCTCTTATGGCCTTAATATTACATCTCCCTTTAATATTTGGTTTGTAATAACACAATGTACTAAAGTCAGTCTTAATAATGGAAAAAAACTTGGAATTCAAAGTCTGAACATAAGCCAGAGTATTTTTAAGAATTCTATTTGCTAGACTAGCATACACTGTCATACCTTTCCACATGCGAACTGCAAGTCCTCTTGTAACATCCAGTAAAATAACCCTTCCAAAATCATCTGTTACTGCTGCCAAAGTGTTACATGGAGAAAGACATATTCTTTCACCATGACGACGGGAATCTGGAAGTCCAAACCTTAAATAAAATAATAAAAAAAGTCAAGCAAAAGATATTTTAAGAATCTTTAAAAATAGTCAAGAGCATCTTATATGGACTTCTTATCTGGACTAACATTTCTTTTTTTAAGGTAACATAAATGTACAGGTAAAATTAAGAGCAAAGTATGAAAAACAACTAAACACACAAGAGATTTAATGCAATTGAGACAGTATGTAAAACTTACCTCACTGCCAATGGAGTTGCAGGTTCAACTTTTGGTTTCTGTTTTGGGGCAGTTTCTTCTTCATGTTTACTCTTCCAACCAAGCCAGCCACTTGCAATAGAAAAACACATTAGAGAATCATACTAATGGTCCTAAAAAATCCTGGAACTATTACGTAGCTACAAAAATGAAACACAATTTAATGTAATTTTTTTTATGTTATTACCTGGCAGCATTAAATAATGCTGAAGTCAGTTTACTTGCAACTGCTAAGGCAACATGAGACAACAGTGGCTGTGAGCTACCCTGAAATAAAGGAATAAAACATTTAGAGAGTCAAGAAATAGTCAGCTGTGAGCCACCCTGAAATGAAGGAACAAAGTGTTTAGAAAGCCAAGAAATAGTTCTTACACTGTTCTTACAACTGCAGAATAGTTTTTCAGGCCTCCTATGGATTTTCAGCTCAGAAAGCATAGCTTTAAGACTGCAAAATTTTAATTCACTGCCCCCAGAAAAGCCATTCTGACATCTCTTTACCATTTCAAAATCCTCCTGCAAGTCACTGGTAGCTCAGTATGTTTGTCTGCAACAGAAGTTAAGAAAACCCTGTGTATGATTTATCATGGAGAGTTAGCTGGTGTATGGTTTTGGCATCCTTGCAAATACCAATGTAAGCAATTTTTCATAAACGTTGGAAAACCAAGTACAAAATCAAAATTCCGATTCTAGCATTTTCAATCAACTTTCAATCTTGATAAGGACAGTACAAACACACGGTCTGAATGTACTAGACAATCCAACAGAAGACAACAAAGTGTGCTATACGTATCATTAAGCAGTTTTCTTCTACAAATAGTTCCACAACCACCACAATACACTCAGGCCATACGTGCACATGACCAAAGGCCTGTAAATTCCCTAAGATGCATGTTTACACATTTTCAACCTAGTAAAAAACAAAACAAAACAAAACTCCTATGTTATTTGGCTGGCAATAACTGAAAAAAATAAATTATGTGTCTATCACATTAATTTTAAGATAAAACATAGAATTTCTCATTAGCAGGAACCTGTGGTAGACATTACTATCACAACTGCTCCAAATCATGCCAGTTTCATAAGATCAGGAAGAGTAGAAAATGTCAGCATAAAATGAACATAGGAATATTGCAGAAATTCCCATATAGAAAACAGAAGGATTAATTACTCTAAGTTTCACCAAGTCAGCTTTATAGTACATACCTCCAGGGCAAAAAAGAAACCAGTGAAAGGATTGGATCCAACAGTAACATACTGAGACATAGCAGGTGGGCTGTTTTTTATAGTTGCATTATATCCACCTATATTGGAGGCAGTCTTCATTTGATCAAAAGGAGACAGTGTCATGATGCCTAACAAAAACATTAAAGTGAATGTCTTATACTTTCAGAAGAAAGGTATGCAATTGCTCTAAAAGTCTAAATATATTCCTGCCTTATTGACCAGTCAACATTCAGATGGAAGGGAGGAGGAGCAGCTTTAGCCACAGAAATACCAAAGAACACAACAGAAATAGCCTAATGTACTTAGGTTAATTATAAAGGGTGGTTTGTTTGTTTATAAGAAAAGAATCCTTCAGCAGAGTTCTGCAGGAAAAACGCATCTACCGAATTCATTTCACCTGCCTCATCAGCCCATTTCTGACCTCTTACATGCTTTTATGAAAAGGGTGAAAAAGAAATTCAGCTACTGGCACTCAGATCTGCCTGACAAGAGACTGGGCTTCTGCAAATTCCAAAGGAGTAAAAGTCTTTGAGAGCCTGGAAGTCAGTTTGTCTTTTTTGGAAAGGAATAATCTCAAATTTTAGTTTATGTTGCAGACTTCAGAAAGATCCATACCAGTCTTACCCTGCCTGCCAGACAGTTCTTTAAAAGGCAGAAAGGAGGAGAATAACTGCATCTCATCTAGTGTCTCTTGATTGTTTCTTGCCAAAAAAAAGAGAAGACAGCTACAGCTCTAACCACCTTTCTCCACTCAAGCAGAGATGGAAGGCTCAATCAGACCAGAAAAGAAAGTCAAATATGTTTTCGAAGATGGTTAATGAGATAATGAATTATGACAGCCTTCTTATACTATTTATTTCTATCCAGCCAGTACTAGGTAAGTGTTCTCACCCCAACTGAACAGCACAAAAAACCATTCACTTAAGCCAAATATTTGAAATTAAACAGAAATGCTTACCAATACTAGCATGGTCAACAATTGTATCCACATCTTGCAAACCCCATTTCTTATAAGCTAACGGTGGGGGCTGAACATTCTCATTGCCAGATGCTGCAGCTGACAAAAGTTCATAAAACACAAAAAATATTCTACTGAGTAAAAGGCAAAGTAATGGCATAACAGCAGGGAAAAAAATAATGTAATCCAAACACACAAAATAATCTAGTTTTACATGAACATACATCTAAATTCCCCCTGAGCTTACATGGCCTTTTGACATACATACCTTAGTGAAATAAATATTAAAAAAATTTACTTAATAAAATTGCACATTATATTCTCTCACAACTATATTTTGTACTTGAAGAGAGCTTTGTTTTACTAGTCAGTTTAATATTCTGCGTAACTTTAAAATGCTACTGTAATTTATTTCTGTGGTCTGGGCACATTTAAAGTGGAAACTTCCCTGCCAAAGTACTTGCAAAGTCAGCATATTCAGTGGATACATAACAGCATGAGGCAGGAAGAGTGGTAAAACTAAAGTGATGATTTAAACTCTTAAAAATACCTGTTATAACAAACTTACATTATCAAGAATGAAAAAAAAATATAGCACTCTGGTTGCAGACAGTACAACTAGCTGTAAGTGCTTCTAAGCAAATGGTGATCTCTCATTGAAAGAGCAGAGCATGTTCTCATAAAAGCAGATGGATGTGTCTTATTATAGGGGCTGTCTCCTTTATTATTTGATGCAGGATTCACAGACTATCAGTACCTGAAGTCCTGATTCACAAGAGTTTTGCCTTCTCTCATGTTTCCATAGAAATGCTACCTTTTCATTAAGAGGGTAAGAATGGACATTACTAGATAGACCCAGGGAACCACTTAGCACAGAAGGTCAGGATTTGAGCACAGCTAAAACCAGATGTCTAGGAAAGAATATTAAAACAAGGCCACATACCTGATGCTTCCTCTAAACCAACTTCCAAAGAGACCTTCTCAACCACAGGTAAGCTCTAAGCACTCAGTAAACCTTCAAAGCTTTCTTCCATACTAGTTTGTCTGTTACTCTCTTAGCCCATGCAAGCTTTTAGCATCCACATCAACCTCTAGGCAAAGAATCCCACAGTTTAACCTCACATTGCATAAAACCCATCTAACTTTTTTTTTCTAATTGACTATCACCTAGCTTCATTTCAGGCCACTTCATCCTGAATTGGAAGGAAAAGTAAGCAATGCATGATTCAGAAAAATGTCTCACCAGAGTAGCATTTCTGAGTTCTTTAACTCATCCCTTCTATGTAAAATTCAAGCCTCAGTTTAAGGGTGCTGCTGTCCCAACAGTTCCTAATGCTGTCATGCTGGCAGATCCATTGTGCTTCCTACCTACACCCAGCCTCATGATTGTCTACTGGTGTGGCCTGCTGTAAAAACAAGAATCTGACAAATTTGAAGTTCAATGAGAATAACCATCAGGAAACTCAGGAAAACAATTTGGCAACAGCACCCGTTTAACATTTTATCTTGCAGAATTTTAACAGCCTGATACTTGTGCAATCTACCATACAATACTGTTACATGGTTCTCTACCCCAGAAAATTTCCCTTTTTCCAAACTAGAGTACCAACAGGCACTATACTAACAGACCAAGATCACAAGCTGAACAGTCAAACAATGTATCAAAAGCTCTCAGGCACTAAAACAAAAAGCAGTGACCATTACCAATGCCAACAACACAGCATAATCCCTTCCCGTAAAGTTTTTATTGGGAAGAAAAGCCTTTCACTGGCTGTGAAAGCATTCTGACCTGCTAACAAGCACTTTAGCAGCATGCTGTGGATTAACCCCTGTGGGCATCTAAGCACCATCCAGCAGCTCACTCATTCCCTCCTAGTGAGATGGGGAGGAGAATTGGAAGAGTAGTATGAAAACTTGTGCATTGAAATAAAAGCAGTTTACTAGACAAAGCAAAAGCTCCACGTGCAATGAAAGCAAAACAATTCATTCACTGCTTCACATCAGCAGGCAGGTGTTCAGCCATCCCCAGGAAAGCAGGGCTCCATCATGCATAACAGCTACTTGGGAAGTCAAATACCATAACTGTGAACATTTCAACATTCCCCCCCCCCTTTCTACATTCTTCCTCCCAGAGTTTATCACTGGCCATGACATCATATTATATGGGATAGGCCCTTTGTCAGTTGGGGTCAGCAGTCCCAGCTGTGTTCCCTCCCAATTTCTGCTGTACCCCCAGGCTGTTCGCTGGGGGGCAGTGCAAGAAACAAAACTTCAGTGATGCCATAGAAGCACCTTTCAACAACAGCTAAAACATCAGTGTGTTGTCAACAGTGTCTCCATCACAAATCCGAAACACTTCACCACACCAACTACCAAGAAGAAAATTAACTCTATCCCAGGCAAAACCAATATTGTGGGGAGAATGTACAAGACAGCCAATGCTACTGGGACAACTCATGTCCCGAGAACATTTTTTGTACAGGAAGACATTTCTGTGTACACAGCAGATACCAATACATTAATGGACAACTAAGGAAGATCCAAATCCCACCTTGATATTTAACAAATTAAGTAAATTTAATGTCTTGTAAAACACTATCAATAGAGTCAGAAATAAACCTTTCCTTTCAAACGTACCTCTTGCTACCTGATTGCGACAAGCACGAAGGGACTGGAAGAGGCTGAAACCATCGATTGTCACAATTGCTGCTGGGTACAAGATACTTAGTTCTTCATTCTGGAGAAGAAAAAGGAGAACAAAATACAGCAACCACTATTACTGTTGCAACACTTTATTTTCTAGCTTTTTATACTACTAATGACACAAAGTTGAGGTTTACATCCAGAGAGTTAATAACTAACAAGCCCCAAACAACAGAATAAAGCAGAACTACAGAACCAGTGTTAAACCATCCAATATACGAATAAGTTATTTAGGCACAGCATTTTCTATTTTTGTCTTCTTTCAATGACTTTCATGTTTGCTTAATGTATTTCATGGCTTAAGGAGAAAACACAATAGTTAGAGCAGCTCATGAAGGCCACAGAAAAACAGGTTTGTCTTGAATGCAAGTATCAAGGTTTTATTAGCCCAATTCTGAAACTGGATTAGTGCCTAAATTACCACATGGGCACATAAATGCTAATTTTGTGATATAAATTCAAGACTCAAATTCATTAATGCTTCTGTATTTCAAAACTGATACCAAAATGTCATGCTAAATCTCATGAGCATTTTTATAAAGCAAACTTAGAAATTTCAGTAACTTCATTAGTTTTCTGTATAAAGCATGCCAACTCAGCCAATAGCAAAGAAAGCTGGGTTTTCTACCAAATAGCTTGAGCTACAAAAGCCTTCTCTGCAGGGAATACTTATAATGACATGCAGGTTCCCAGTACTCTCTCACATAAAGATCGTTTTAATTTTCAGTGATTTTCTCTGTGAAATAATTAAGGTAAGTTCTTACGAATGAGTACACACACATATTGGTACCTGTCAAGGTCTTTCATCCATACATTATTGTCTTTTGTGCACATTAATGAATAAACAGGAAATTAATGAAGCCTTCCTTTGCAAGGTTATCACACAAAAAATGAAACAAACCTACAGAGCTATTAATACTTCAAAAGATAAAAGGAAACTCTGAATCCTCAAAAGTATACAGGCATGAATACATCTAGAACAAGAAATCTCTTGTTCTAAATAATTGTCCACTCAGCAAAATCTGGTAAAGATTCACAGAAAAGACTCCCTTCCATACCCCATAACACTGCCAATTTGCTTTTGAAATAATCTGACAAAACCTGTTCTGTGACACCAGGATGCCTGGGAATTTCATAGGTTCTGCACTTAAGCTGTAGGACAGGATCTTCATTTAAAAGCTGTGCAAGAAGCAGTACTCCACTCTACGAAAGAAAGAAAAACAAGCATGAACATCTGTCCCTTTTCTTGGGGAAGGCAAAAAAAGTACTATCTGCAGAACCAGAAGTTTTATAGAAGTATATGTTTATTACAACAGCCTGCTTGTGCTGCCATGCTGAGAAACATACCTCGGTGTAAAAACGAACATAGCCAGAGGTGAAGCCAACCACAATGCAGGTCCAGTCAGGACGGCCTGTAGAGCTCCTGTTTCACAGGGATATACCAGAAGTTAAAAACAAACCCTGCTCTAAGATATAGACATACAAAAGTATAAAGTAAGGAAACTGATGATTCATATACATAGGAACATCAATCCTTACCTCTTCTGACTTGCCAATGGGATACACAATACACTACTCACACATTCACTAGAAATAGAAAGACAAAACTAATAAGCATGTTTTTTTCTCCTGTCATGAAATTTTGCTCTACACAAGAGCTCTTTCCAAGTTAGCGTTTTTAATAATTAGCAATATATTACGGCAGCAAACGATATATAAATTTCTTACCAAAATGGTCAAACCTTTCATTTTAAAGACATTTTCAATTACAATATATAAATTTCTTACCAAAATGGTGAAAAAAACCTTTCATTTTAAAGACATTTTCAATTACCAGTTCAAAAGCACTCAAACAGATTGCATGAGTGCTTATTACAACGTGATAATTTTGACTTTTATCATTCACAGACTGATTATTCCATCAGTACTCTTCAGTAAAGATTCAAATTAAACCTCATTTACCTAAAGGAAAATATTTTTCTTATCCCAAGAAAAACTACTTTTTTTAAAAAAAGACTGAACTATGGTTATAAATTTTTTTTAATATGTTACTCAATTAAGAAGATTTTATATCTATTGCATTCCACCACTTTATAATTTCAGAACGTTTGAAGAGCTAACATGGTCTTCGAAGTGAATGCAGTAACTGAGCATGCTCAATGCATAGCAGGCAAAGCATGCAGAAGGCAAGCAGATGAGCAGGCCTCAGTATCTCAAATCAAAAGTTATTTAACTGTTACCATAATAGTAAGTTTTACATTGTCTGGGGAAACAGAAGCAGTACAAAGGTTTATAAAAGAGCATATACATTCAAGATTATGATATCCTAAACAGCACATAAAGCATAAATGCCTGCAGTAATTTATTATTTGCATTTTTGGCCACTTCCACTCCCCAAGGAGTGATTAAATAATCAGGCTAGACAATTGCAGAAAAAACCCCAAACTTCATAAATGCAAGCTTAACATGAGTTGCAATTCAATTAAACAACTTCAAAGCAACTTTAATGTCTCAGTAAAACTCATCTTCCAATATCAAAGCTCAACCAACACAGTGTTACCAGTTGAAGGCAACTTGGGTGCAGGCAGAGGGGGGGGGTGGGAAGTCTTTTGACAATCTGATACTAACCACCATATTTACACTTCCACAGAAATAGAACCCTGACCTGTAGGAAACACTTGCACACCTTAAATCAAGATGTAGTGAGTATAACTGTATCTAAAGAAAGCTACCTGTTCTGTATGATAGCGACTGTAACAGTTTTAAGAAATCAACCCGCAAACAGAATTCCTTTTCGTTTTGTGGGGGTTTTTTTAATATAAGATGACAGACAGGGTTATTTCAGTGGTAGTATGTGGAAAAAACCTGAAAGAGATGCACATAAAACAGCTCAAATGTGTGGCAGCAGCAGATTTATGAAAAAGGATAACGATTTTTACAGATTGGAGAGAAGCTGATTAAGTCAACACCTTTTGCAGCATAACAGAAGGTTAAAGCCAATAGGGAACATGTTCAAAAGCAGACAGCAACTTAAGGCTGCAAACTTCATTGACTTGCAAAATCCTTTTCCATATGGGAGATTCAAAAAAGCATCTGTCTGGTTATTTGAAGACAGATGGACCAAAAAAGTTGTATAAATACTAAACGTATGACCAAAGCAAATTTTACAATTCTGCTAAATGTCTTAGAGCTCCAAAGCATTTCTTGATCAGAGAGATGACTTCATATTTGCTAGATGTTTGGAAAATTAAAAGAGGGATTTCTAAAACAGCTTCATACATTTCAAGTTGCAACAAGCCCTAACAAAACTTCACCTCTAATAGGGTACTTTTTTTTTTCCTTCTGTAACAGGAACTTAAAAAGCATAACCCAGATCTATTAAAATGTCTAAATTACACGCTATTACACTAATTTGCACAGACAGCACCTCTGATAAATTTGTATAAACTTGCCCTGAGAAATCACACTATGCATGAAAAGTGACCTTTGCAGACAATGTTTCTGCTCACTCAGGTTACTCCATTTCTCTTTTCTACATTAAAATGCTTAAGACCATGAACTCATTTTGATGAAAAAAAAAAAAAACCACAACAAAACAGTACAAGTAAAAAGTATGTAATACTAATTAAACATGAAAATAACATTTTAATCACAGCTGCATTTCAACACTTACCCTTCTTCAACGTTCAGAGAGCCACTCCAGCCAACAGCATATCGCATTTCCTCTTTTCCCTTGTCACTGTGCTTCCATTTAGCTGCCGTTAAGAATACCGACACAATCCATAAAACTGTAATGCTTCTTATCTCAAGATGTAGCTCTATTCCCAACCCTTTGACTATACAATACACCCTGCCACACTTAGATTAAGCATCAATTATAAACCTTGAAGACCATAAAAATAACACTACATTTTTAGTGACTGATTTAGAGATCTCTTGTGTTAGCTCAGAAATGTTCATGGGAATCCTACATAAAATCTGACAATTTTTAATCACTGCATCATAATCCAGTTTAGAAAAACGACATTTTGTTACTCATTGGGTGCTATTACAGCTGACATTTGATTACTGAATCATATTCCAGGTGCCAACGGACAACTAAAACAAAGCTGAAGTGTTGTGTGCCATTTGTCTGACATGTAAAACCTGAGATACAGGAACTTTTCTGCCACTGTGTAGTACAGTTGTGATTGTGCAGTTCAGCAGCAGAAATTCTCCAGCAGGTGAGCAAAATCACCTCCTTATTCTTGTTCCAACAGGAACTTTCTGAGGAATAATGCTATCTCTTACTTCTGTGAAAAATAAGAGACTAACCTATGTAAGTTTTGGAACACACAACTTTGCAGTCAATGACACATGAAGCATGACAACTCAATGCAATCTGCTTAATTATGCAACTCTGAGCTTTAACAGCCTGTTTGGTTTTAAAACGGTGTAACATTCCCCATGTCAGGATGTTTCCCTTCATCATTCGCATGTGCCACCAACTACAGCTGTTAATAGCACCAGCACCCATGTAAGAGCACCTATGTAAACAGCAGTTTTCTGATTGCTGTTCATATATTAACAAGAGTACCTTTAAGAGTTCTGAGAGCCCTACTTTAGAATAAAATACAAAGTTATTCATTGTTCAAGATGGAAAAGAATTTTCTGCTGAAGGTTGAAATCTTCAAAACCAATTCACCTCAATACTCCATCCTCCAAGTGACACTGGCTGAGATAGCTCATTTTTTTCAAGGAAAAAAAAAAAAGTCAAATACTTCTTAATGGCTAAAATTAATACAGAAGTTTTGTTTACTGAGCACAACTAACATCAATATCTCTGAGCATCTCAAACAACTGGATAGTTACAGTATATATTAAATTGAATTATTCATGGTAGTTTCCGCAGTTTAAAAAAAGCTGAGAAGACAAAACAACTTAGTTGCAAGAAATACCGAGAAAATGCATGACGTGCAGTATAAAACACTCAAAAATTCTTGGAGGTGTGACCTGGGGTAAGCAAGTGTGGCAGAGTGGGGGGTGAAAACAGAGTATTGTCCTTATTACTATTAAATGTACTGGTAAATATACTTAAGTAGAATGCATACTTACGCACTAAAAAGACTGCTTTCTGTTCATTAGCTATTACCATCAGGTCATTCGTTGGTGACAAGGACAACACACAGTCCTGAAGCCAGTAATTTTTCTGGTTCTTGGAAGCAGATTCTTCTTCTTCCTATGGATAAAGCTTTAATCAATATATGCAACAATTTTTAAACGCAACAGGCCTTGCAAGGTTTGCGACAACATTTTGGCTTGCCCTCAATACCAGTGCCAAATGAATTATTACATATCAAGTCACAAGAGCTCCAGCTTGCATGAAAATCCACAAGAAATGCATCAATCTAGCATTAATTCTGTGTGTTTACAAAAACAGAAAACAAAGAAGCATTCATCACTAACTTGACTCCTCACAATCTTCTGCTTTCAAAGAGACACTAAAAGAATGAGAATTAAAGCTGTATTATTATTAAAGACTGCAAAGAATCTTTTTAGTTATTCTGATTAAAATTTATACTCCAAATAAACTATTTATCCAACCTTATGCACTGACTAGCATTGAGTAAATATATAGACACAAGAAAAAACTAACCAAGTTGGCATCCACACTAAAGCCTCACTGTAACATGCAACAGGGTATCACCATGTGCCTTTCCACAGCAAGAAAATTCACCATGAAACAAATTCAAACTAAAAAGTGCCACATTTTAACGGTTTAACAATGGGTCAGTTAGATGCCATTAGGTATGAAATAAAACTATTGCATCTTTTTTCCCCTCTGAGCAACCAGCCAAATATTTGACTGAAGAAAACACACAGGTAGCTCCTGATTATCACAGTTCAAATGCAGGAAATAGGCAATAGGTTTTGAGTAGACTGCTACAAGGTCTCTCACAAGATGCCATTCCTG
>NW_009952796.1:3831592-3839609 GCF_000747805.2 Chaetura pelagica
TCCTGCTTTCTTAGCTCCACCCTCTTACCTTAATCACAGCAATAAAATTGCTTTCCCCTGTCCATAGTCACCAATTCAATAGCCACTTACCCAATCCTACCTCCTCCTAGCACTCCAAAATACCACTCCATCCTCCAGTATCTCAGAGCTGCTATATACAAAGTCCAACAACTTCCGTGTGATCATTTTCTGATCTGTGTAATTTATTGTGTTGTAATAAAGCGGTATGTACTTGAAAATATACACATCTACTCCAATCAGAGAATAAACCTTAGGAAGAATTTACATATCATGCTCATTACCAGCTATTCATTATATTTATTTCTATTCTTAAGGTTTTACCATAAAAAGTGACTTTGTGCACACAAGAATCCTCTGTACATCCATCATAAACACTACAACAGTAAAAAATATTCAGCTACCTATCTTCATCCACACTATCACTTGCTTTGTGCAAGACTACATATTATTTTCATGTCATTTTTTCTGTTGATGAACAAGTTTATAGCATCATGTTTTTCCAATTACTGACATTTTTCAAAACTTGATAACGAGATTATGAAGTTGACTGGGATACTCGTGACAACTTTAACTCCTTATGACAGAGATATGTAAACATTGCATGACAGAGATAAATGTATTACGTGTAAAAACACGTAACCAAAACCTGAAGAAAATTATTTTAGTAATTTCTAATGCAATGATTTTCAAAATGAGGAAAAAGAAACAGAAGTTAAAGGGCTCTCTAAGGATTAAAAGGAATTAAAATTGTATATCAGATAATTTAAATAGTTATCTGCATGCATAAACAATAAACTTGAAATCTAAAGACATAAAATATGGCCATCTCATCTTAGTGATAATAATAAGCTTAGAGCTGAAAAAAGAAAAGCACTGAACCTGTCAAAAGAAGCTACTTTCAAAAGATGAAAGACAAAAGAAGCTACTTTCAAAAGGTGAAAGACAAAAGAAGCTACTTTCAAAAGGATAAAGACAGAATGATTAAAAATCAGCATTTAAAACAGGATTTCAACATCAGCATCCCTCCAAAATGGCTAATCAGTTCCATAAAAGACAATTAATGGAAGAAAACTGTTTTAAATATCAGTGCCTTCTCAAAACTTGCTGTTCCAAGAAATAGATACTTGTCCAGGTGACTTGAGTAATTCTTGAGTAATTCCAAGAAAAGATGCATTTTACATCAACTATAATGCAAATTAACCAACAGTTAAAAGATAAAGAAGGAGGTCTTCAGCAAGAAAGGCTCGAATAACCTGGCAAAAGAGTCAGACATGTTAAAAAGTGAAAAAGAAAACTATTTCAATTTAGCAACACCTGCTGGTTCTACCAAATTACGACATAGGTAGTAAAAAGAACATTTGTTCTTCTCATTAAGGAATTTACAAACTTCAAAGCTGCGATCCCACAAAGACGTGGCCTGAGAAATACACTCACTTCATGGCAGTTACACGGGAGTTGAATACCCATCCTATTAAAAAGTTTTTATATTCTTGTTATTCCCTGCCATGAGCATCAGTGAGTTATTCCTGCTCATGCAGGGATATGAGACACCATGCTCATTTCAGTTGTTTCTCACCTCACCTGAAAAATGTGTTTCCCTGCTTAAGTAATAGGATATCGTCCAACTCCTTGGGCATACTTCCCACATACTGATGAGATGAAGACAGCCAGTAAGAGTTTAGTTAGCAAAGTGAGGTCTGGATCCCTCAGTCTACCCTCTCACCTTTCTCTAACAGGGAATTAATCAAGCTATTTTGTTCAGGTGATTCATTCAGGTGCAGAGGATTTCTACACAGACAGCTTCCCTAACAATTTATGTGAGTCAGTCGGCAACCAGAACTCTCAACCTTACCAACAAGTATAGATCAGCTGTGTTATTCTTAGTTGAACTAGTTGGACAGAGGGATGCTTTTCCTCCTTTAAGGAGCAATGTTCTGCCCTATCCTACATATGTAATTTGATCCCTTTTGTAACACCACAACAAAAAAGGAGTAGTACATGATCACTAGAAAGATGCTTGTTTCAGTGGTTCATGATTTAAGAGTCATTGATTTATATTAATTCATTGTAGATTATTATGACTTCACTGCCATGCCCTACTCTGACTAGCTATAGGACAAAAATTATACCCCCCAACATAGCAGCACAGAATAATGTGTGTATACTCTAGTGAGAAAAACACCTACAGAATACAAGAAGATGAGTAATTATCACAATAGGTAACATCCAAACTGTATTTAGAAACAACCACAGAAGCAAGGGACGAACAACCAGTCACATTTAAAACACTGGTCAAGATCCTTCTTGTCTAGCTCCTAACTATAAAGGAGAAAAAAAACCAACACACAAACAAACAAGCAGACAAGTCTTTTAGAATAGGCAAGTTAGCAATGAAAGCTCAAATACATGAACTTACAGGTTCTTGTAACTCTGCTTCATCCCAGGCTCCCCAGCCACCATCTTCCCAGATTGTTGATTTGCCTGCTTTAAGCAAAAAAAGGTTTCTCACATGAATACAGCAGATGCAATGAAAAACACAATCAAAAGGATTGTTGCTGGTTGTTTTCCTTTTCCCACCAATGTATTATAACTTCATTTATGGCAGATTCTAAACCAGTTCTACAGAAGGAATCCTGAAGACACAGAAATGGCTGTCCTATGTCTCTGTATATACTTCTGTCTTTTACACTACAGAACAGTAACAGAAGATGTAACCTCAGCCCAAACTGGAAATGGGGTAATGACACCAGTGTCAAATTAATTTTGACAGACTGCAGCCAGAACTCGTGGCAAGTAACATCTTACAGTGCCTGGTACAACACACCATTGATCCTCCCGCAGGCCCCTCTGCACTATACTAGAACAAATTATTCAGTCAAATTTGTCTTTTCTCAATTTCTCCACAGCCATTTCAAAAGAGTCAAGACATGTTTTTTTACACAGAAAGATGAAGCAAAGAGCGAGGGCATAAGAGGGGGAAATCCTACATGTCCACTAGACAAAAGCTTTCTCTACCAGGTACTGAGACCTAAAAATCTCACTGCAGAATTTAATCTTTAGCTTTATTTATCTGATTATTGCAATTCCAAAGACAGCAAGAGCCCCAAAAGGCTGAGAGAAAGAAAGAAGACAGACGGTTTTCTCCAACCTTTCAGAACTCTGTATTCCCAGATGTTTTAGTAACTGGTACAAAAATACCTGTAACACACCACAAGAACCATACACACATAATTTTGAGAAATAATATTTCTGTACCTAACTAAAATATCTTCTTTTCCATAATGGTGCATGTTTTGCTTCAGTTTAAGCTGACTGCAGGATCAGCCAGCTGCAATGTAAGTTCATTTTAACAAGGAATGACAGTGCATGGAAATTCATCTGTGACAAGAAAACACCTGAGCCCAAGATAATGCAGTTCCCACCACCACCACACCCAAAGCAAAAGCTGGAGATGTGGTCTCTGAGGGGAAAATGAGCACAAACACCTTTGCTATTCAACTCTTCACAAGACGACACAGAGGAAAATTAACCAGACACTGATCGTTTCAATTATGTCATACAGACATAGAAAAACCTTAGAGAAACCAGAAGCTTACAAAATACTTTAAAAACCTTAGAAAACAGATTCACAGAGACAGGCCCACTACTCAATTGTCTAACAAGAGTAAATATAACAGTAAAATTAAAACCAGCTGATACTCTTTCATTTAAACATACATGATTTTACGTCAATGTCCATGCAAAAGATAATTATGCACAGGCATTCAGCACTATAAAGTGTACAATTCTCAAACACCACCATAACTGGGACTCTCATTAAGTCAATAAGTACCCCTGTAGTTAAGTAGAAAAGCCAAGCCATGACTTCCATCCAGAAGCAGTAGCACCAAATCTGAAGCAGGAACATTAAAAAGACTTCAAGACATTTCCAAGGATTTCTTTCAAGTTTTTTCATTAACTGATGTCATGGCTACATTTACTCAAACATGTTTAAAATGCCATGACTCAAATTAGTTTAAAGTTAGTTTTAAGCAAGCAAAATTTGCTAATTGGGAAGATCAAGCAATACCACCAAAAAGGTTTCTACCACACACACTACAGTTTAACTTGGTTTAAAAACTCGGGTTCCGTTGCCACCAAACACAGCAAGGCAGAATCCAGCACAAGAAAACAGAAATCTGTATTCTGTCTGTTCAGGCAGATTTTTTAGCTTTTGTATGGCTAATGAAGAGTAAAATCTTTTTTAAATTATACCTTCAGGTAGATACTTTCCATCAATGCTGGTAAGAAGGTGTTTCACAAGACTGCAGAAGGCAGAACACCCACTACGTGAATAACCCTTGTTAAAATTAAAAGGTCTGTACCGTCTACAAAATGGGTAACTCAGTTTTACTGCATCATTTTCATCACCAATACAGCTCTGACTGCACTCTTACTTCAGGCATAACTACACAAGCAACAAATTTCCAAGGGCCACTGTCTCATCTACTATTGGAGGTTGAGAATTTTCCAGCATACAAATATGTAAAGGAATATAAACTTTTAATACAAACTGCAAGAAGAAAGCAGTAACTAACCTCAATGTTCAGTCTAAGATAGCTAATAAAATTCTACTTCTGATTGCATTTTATTATCTCAAAAGGCAACAAAATCTCCTTCCTCTGAAATTAGAGGAGGAAAGAAATCTGTTAGTGTGCCAGTCCAGAGAGAAACATAGACATATACAAGAAAACTCCCCCTACTGCACAGAGCAGACCAATGTTTCCAAGAAATCTCAGCCACTTCAATTCTGAGACTGAACACTCAACATAAATAAACTTCAACTGTGATGATTCTTGCTGCCTCTTTGCAAATAGCTACATTTTCATGCTTGCTATCATCTTCCTTGGATATAGCTAGATCAACCAAAAAAATGGGAAAAATGAGGTAATGGTGAGGCACTATTCCACTGATGAAGCTGCAGAGATCTTTCAGAACCGTGACCTGCCCTCTAAAGCCAGCATCTTCTCCAGTTTACAAGGGTTTACAAGCTTGCTCCTTCATATCCAGCCCCCACATAGTCTGATCCTGCATGAGCTACTCATGTATTTCCACTCATTTATTTCAAAGAAGTTGTTTCTTTATCCATTTCATTCAGATGTTCAGTTATGGCATTTGACTTCCCAGTAGCTGTTATGCATGACAAAGCACTGCTGATTGGAGGCAGTTAATGAATTCAATATTTTGCTTTGAATGCAGGTGGAGCTTTTGCTTTACGTCATAAACTGTTTTTATCTCAAACCACAAGTTTTCTCACTTTTACTCTTCTGATTGTCTTCCTCATCTCACTGGGGGGGAGGGGAAGTGAGCAAGCAGCTGTGTGGTGTTACCCCTCTACCAGGGCTGTTACACCAGGACACTTAATTGCACGTGTGTAGCTCATTGGGTTTATATCTTCCAGCTTGTTTCCCATCCATGCTTCAAGAATTTATAAAATTAATATGTAATTGCACAAAAAAAATGTTGCTTAAGTGCAAGAGTTTCAGATTTTTTTTCTATGTATATTTACTGTAATTCTGATACCACTGAATTGCATAATTAGCAAAAAAACAGAAGCAGCTTCTTTCCCCTTCAGGCCAAATAATTTTGGAAGTAGTTTAGAATCTTCCTGCCATTCAGTAATCATAGGTCATGTATTTCCAAAGCTTCTCTGTCATGGAGACTGACAAATATATTAGGTTGTTTTGCCAGCATTACTAGGAAGCCCCTTGTGAAATAAGTATTGCATTTGTTTTCTCTTATCACTTCAGACATCCGTAAGTGGAAAAAAAAAATAAATGACAAAATAAGTTAGCTCTCTAATCTGAAAAAGAACCACTTGAGCATTATCTCTTCTTTGAAATATTAACAATTGCTTTCAACAGAATAAAAGATGACTAAGTTTAAAACAATCCAGATACTATAGAGATCGAAGAATTAAAGTAATGCTGCAGGTTTCCATGGCTTATAGTTGTAACTTAACTCTAAAAACAATTTTAGCTATCACAAGGGAAAGGGAGAGGGAAGGTTTTGTGACACTAGCACAGGACACAAATGAAACAGATGACATACAAATCAGCTTTCTTTCAGCTGCCAATGACAGTTCAAGTTATAGCAAGAAAGAAATAAGGAAGTCTATCCAGTAAGGGAGGTGCTAAAGCAGCATGAAACTCAGAAAGCAACTATGACACCAGTCTGTCATGAGCTTTTAAAGCATGTCTTTTAGTCTTCCCACATCTCAGAATGTTTTATCAATCACAACTGCAACACAATTTAGGTGGTTATTTTTAGGATATTTTACATGAAAACTGAAAGAAAGGAAACTTAAATGTATATAATGCAATCTGGAGAGGGAGGGTCTGAGTAAGAAGCAAAACAAAAGAACCTGGCAGAAGACTCTTCAAAAGGAATATACCAAATCCAGCAAAAGAGATACAGAAACAGTTAAGAACAATCCTGTTACTAAATGCAATTTAGGATTTGATTTTGTAATGTATTTTTTTTCATTGTAACCTTGTTTGCACCTCTGAAATAAAAAGCCTGGACTTCTGTATTTCTGAATTAAATTAGTTGATCCAGATAAAGAAAAGCATAAAAGCACAACTCCAAAAATGCTTAGTGGAACTGGGCTGAAGAGTACTCCTCAGAACACTGTCAGTGTAACAGGGCTGGATTTTGGAGAAGGGCTCTTTCGCCAGACTTAAGCCATCATCCTTACTGTAAAAAGAAGCAATAAAGTGAGACCTCATAGCTCTGAGCAAGCCCTCAAATGACAGAACTGATTTTTTTTCTTCCCTTGAATAAGCAGTAGCATCTCAAAGCAGTGTTCTGTGCCACACAGCGATCAGAGGCAGTCAGCTCATGATCACAGATGCAGGTATCATTGCTTGGGCACTCCCAAGGGGTTTGTTTTTTTTTTCATATTAACTTAATTTAGGTAATGGGATATAAACACATTTGAGAACTAATTTCAGCTTAACACCCCCAAAATTTAGCTAGCAGTGGTCCTACCTGGCTATGTCACTGAATTGTCATCAAGCCTACCAAATATTTTAAAACACACAGTTCAAGCTCAGTCTACTGGAAGAACAGACACATCACCTGAAATACACTGGAGTTAAATCTGTTGAATTATAAAGATTATAAAAATGTTGTGTCTTTATTGCTCACTTTTCTACTCTTTACAGTTAAACATCTACTAATTTCTTAATGCTAAAATTGTTAGGCCTGTGAAGCTTTATCACATTTTGCACAAGATGGATTTTTTTCAGTCATGTGTATGCCTTATTAGAGACAATTGTATAATGAGTTAACATTAAGTTATGACTAACAAAAAAGAAGTAATCAATTTGTTAGCTAAAGTACAGGGTCATAAAATGGTTTGGGTGTGAAGGGATCTCAAAGATTACCTAGTTCCTAGCACCCTAAATGGTGACGGACACCTCCCACTAGACCAGGTTGCTCAGAGGCCCATCCAACCTGGGCTTGAACACTTGCAGGGAGGGGGCATCCACAACCTCCCTGGGCAACCTGTTCCAGTGTCTCACCAATGCAACAGGTTTTTTACTAAAGCATTCCTTACTGAAAAAGCCACGTATTTGTATCTTTAGAATCACAGTTGGAAGGGACTCATCAGGATCACCAAGATCATCTTGCTTAGTTAAAAATATTTGCCCTAGCCTTTTGTGCCGTAACATGCAATATGCAAAATAACTATTCAATTGACTATGCCACAAAGTAGCATCAAAGCAGACCTGGAGAAGAAACAAGTGATGGAAGAAGAGAATCTCTGGCTCCACCCAGCCAAATAACTTTTTTTTTTCTAATTTAGGATTCCTCCACAACTTTAGGCATCTCTGAAAATTATAAGTGTTTTTCCCTGTCAAAAATTAATGCATGAAGGATTTCTGCTTAAAAATGACTAGTTTATAGTCTTCTGCAAAAGTAATTTTTTGAAAGCTCACTTGTTACATTCCTG
>NW_009952796.1:3839622-3841919 GCF_000747805.2 Chaetura pelagica
CTGGACTATGAAAACAGCTATGATATCAAAGAATCACTGGCACAAATCTAGAGGATTTCAAAAAGTGTAAATGAGCAATATTTGGAAAAATACTCGAATCTGACATTCTGCCTTGGTGACAAAATGAGCAAATATAAAAATAATCCAAATACAGTCAACTTATTAAAATGGAAGAAAAGCACGTTTTAGAATTCGCATCATCTTTGCTTCTATAATTTTTGACATACCAAATGTCTTCTCTCTTTACAGCTAACATCTGATGAATCCATTCCAACAGAAGTGTCCAAAATTTATTGTACACAAACTTCTCTTGAGTGTACCACCAAATCCCAGAGAAATATTTCAATTCCTTTCAGCACACACTTTTAGAAACACAAACACATTATGATCATTCGTGTTGAGGGCTTTTTTAGCAAACAATGGACATGTGAGCAATCCAACTTTTACTGAAAACACTTGGGTCTCCCTGACCAAGGACTTTCTCACGGGAACCAGCTGATAAAAGTGAGCAACGAAGTAAACAACTGGATGTGCAGAAGAAGGAAGTGGAGAGTTCTGACTGAGTGTGTGCGTGCTTAACGCTAGGAATCAATCGCTGTTTAGATCGTGGCAGGCTTCAGTACAACTGACCAATCATAAGTGTAGTTCTGGACATGTAGACACGGGAAGAGACTATATAAAGCTTGATGGCGCATAAAATAAATTGGCATTCACCTAATCATATTGATTCCTGTGTGTCTGCCCATTATTCATTCCCTCCCGACAAGTGGCGCCCGAACAGGGACCCTCAGTTCCGCTGCTACAGCTGCAGGACAGCGTGAAGACGGCAGGTCGGCAGGACGGAGAGGGTGGAAGTAACCAGTCGAAAGCGATTGCTGCCCCAGCAATCTCGTTCCGCAGTGCCCAGCGGAGCGGCCCCCGCAACCGGCGGGGGGAAAGGACCCGTAGCAGACAGGGAGTGGCTCGCAACGGAGGACGAGCGGCCCGCACCCGGCGAGATAGAGGTGCATCTCAGACTTACTGTTCCTCACTAAAGGCAAGTGAGCAGCTGGGGAGGAGATGGGGTCTACACTTTCTAAAGAAGAGAAAGCAGTAGTGAAGCTGCTCCAACATATACTCTCTGTGAGAGGAATTTCTTATGACGTGCGAGCACTTACAGGCTTGCTGCAGTGGGCACGGGACAGAAACTTGGTCTCTGGGGTTGGTACAGCTGAAGATATAGTGTACTTTAAAAACCTTTTCCACAATTGTTGTGTCATCTTTTTACCGGGACCTGTAGTGATAGAACAAGGGCCAACAGTACTAAACTAAAAGAGGGTAGATTTAGATTGGATATAAGGAAGAAATTTTTCATAATGAAGATGGTGAGTCACTGCAACAAATTGCCCAGCGGAGTTAGGGATGTCTCATCATTGCAGGTGTTACAGGTCAGGTTGGATGGGGCTTTGAGCAACCTAATCTAGGGAAAAATGTCCCTCTGCCCATGGCAGGGGGGGTTGGAACTAAATGATCTTTAAAGGTCCCTTCCAACACAAACTATCGTATGAACTCCCCCCCTTTTCATTCCCCACTAGACCTTTTAAACTTTTTTAAACAAACACCTTGCTGCTTTCTTTCATAGTTCTGTTCCCAGTTGAGAAGACTTGAAAAATACCCTCATAATCATAGAATGGTTTGGGTCCCTGTCCTCATTAACCTCTTTAAACACTTTTCTTCCATGCTGTTGCCAGAAAACCAAAACATCAGCCAAATACAGTTAACACAGTAGGGCACTAACATCACAGAGGGCAGCGATTCATTTCCCTCTACTGTCTATTCTGGGCCTGGATCTGTTGGTGGTTCTTCCCCGTTGAGAATACAGCTCTTGTTTCAGACAGCTCAGCTCGCTCATACCACAGAGACCTGGTCCACAGCATCACCACGTAGCTGCTGTAAGATTTATTGCCTTTTCATTTCAGCCGCCAAACTAAAACCTTTAGCATACTCTAATCCCATTTCGCATGATCGGGCAACCCTGCACGCAGAACGTTTGTTCACTTCACTGGGACACCTTCAGAGAACCGCCCTCTCTTCGCGAGAAAACGACCAACTTCTACTCCAAGTCTGCGGCACGCGGGGTCTTCGACCACAGCCCTTCACCTACACGTCACAGCACGCGGACTGGCGAGAACGGCTGCACAGCTGCAACTTCGGGATGGCAGGAATACATAGGAACGTGAAGATGCAGCACCCGGAGCGGGACCCCCGCGCCCCAGCACCGCTGCCAGGCACCCCAGGCACGGGGCGCTCAGGACGGG
>NW_009952796.1:3842529-3848784 GCF_000747805.2 Chaetura pelagica
GGTGCAGCTCCCGGGCCCAGGGAGGTGCTGCGGGCCTCCTGGGCCGGCCCTGCAGGGAAGAACAGCCGCCCAGTCCTGGGGAGGAACTGCAGGCAGTGGCAGGAGGTGGCGTCTGGGAATGGCACTGGTGACAGCGGCAAGGAAGACAGGGCAGCTTCCCAGCCCACCTGGAAGGGTCTATAGGAAGGTGCTCCTTACCTGCCGATGCACTTTTATCATCCAGGCTTCGTGATGAAGCAACACGGCGTTACTTCGGTGAGCAGGGAACCCCTTCAGTGGTCAGGGAGCTGCTCTCAGTCTTCGTTGCCCTTGCAGATATAAAGCCTCAGGTTGGGTTTCGTGCCAGCTATCCCGTCTCTACACCCACCTGGAAGGGTCTATAGGAAGGTGCTCCTTACCTGCCGATGCACTTTTATCATCCAGGCTTCGTGATGAAGCAACACGGCGTTACTTCGGTGAGCAGGGAACCCCTTCAGTGGTCAGGGAGCTGCTCTCAGTCTTCGTTGCCCTTGCAGATATAAAGCCTCAGGTTGGGTTTCGTGCCAGCTATCCCGTCTCTACAGTGATGCGTCTCAGTGGCAGCAGGGATGATGAGGAACGACAGCAGTGTGATGTTGATAAGTGACCCACAGGCTCAAAAATCATCTTTCAGAAAAACACCAGGGGATGTCTTCCGTGCCCCAAAAGAAATCCCTGTCCACAGGCCTTTACAACTGTTTTTTAATGGATCTCACTTTACCAGCCTTTTTCTTTCTTTCTTTAACTTTTTTTTTTTTTAAGTATAAAACCTTGTTGCTGGTTTTCATGCATGGTTTTTAGTTGGTACATAGCAATGCATATGTGACATTAGTAAGTTAAAAGGATAAATGATTGAGCAAGTAGTCAAACGAATTCTGAAAGTTTGGCTTGTTGTGTAGGACTTCTGCATGGTCTCTGAAGACCACCTAAGACTGAACATGTTTGGGTTTATTTACTAGGAGAAGTTTAATTCCAGACTGGAATCCATTCAGACTTTCCTGAAGACACAGACTGTTAACAGGCTATAAACTCTAGAAAATCTTGATTTTCAAAGAAACTGGCTGCAACTTAATCCTGACAACTTTTAATGTCTTCAGCTTTTATAATTTGTTGCAGTAATTAGGACCCAATAGCAGTTTTTTCCCTTAGCAACAGCAGAAACATACATATTTTACATTTAAAATATGTGGTTCCTTAAGCAATACACAGGTTAGACTTGAATTTAAGTAGATGAATAATCCTCTGCCCATTCAATACAGAGCTGTTGAATCCTGTTTTTCTGAACAGGTATAAAACTACATGCTGTGTAACCAATGGGAAGGAGGGGCTTTGAAATAAGGTCACAGAGTGGGAAGGGTTGAAAGTGACTGGGATGGAGGAATGGCTAATGACTTTGAAGACACTAATTAAACATGTAAAGCCTGTGGGGAAAAAAATGTAATGCCACTTTAGATGTGCAACATGAAAAGTCACTAGTAATGTCAAGTGATTACATAAAGAGTATGAAAAAAATTAACAACCTGGTTTGTCATTCTTTAGTGATGCTTTCATCACATTATGAAAACATCCTTATTTAGAGACTAGTAAGCAGTGTAAGACACTGTCATATCTCTGCCTGGTTTGCTATATACAAAGAAGTCTAGTTACAAAGCTGCCAAGATACTAGTTAATGCATAAAATAAATCAATTAATAATTCAGCAAATAATATTTCAAGCTAGGGTTGAGCCCTGGTGAACTCATGTTATCACTTTGGCTGCTGAATTACCTTTTTCAATAGTTACTAATTTTAAAATACTAATTACAGTTATATGGGAGACTTAAAAAAACCCACCACTTTGAAAAATCTGTGTCATAAATATTAATCAGAGTTCTTGAAGTCATAAATGCTTAATAACCAAAATTAACAATACAGTTACAGTAACAACGCTTTACATTTACAGAGGTCTTATCATTTGGAGACCATAATGGAATTTACAAAAATGTATAATTATGGGTGTCAGGGATTTTCACTGGGGAAAAGGAAGGTAATGAAACACTAAGTGATTTGCTCAGGTCTGTGGAATACTGTGAATAAAACTCTGCTTTCTTGATCATCAGGAATGATCCCCACCTGTCATTTGTTCATGATAGTTAACAGAAATGAATGTGATTATACTGTCATATGCAGAATCCTGCATTTGGTCTTCGATAATAAACGAACACAAAACCAGCAATTTAGTAATAGTTACAGCAGACATGTCTATACCATAATGTCAGCTTGATACAAAAAAATCCCCTTATCAAATAAATGCGTAAGTGGCTTCCAAGCAATGCTGTTAGCTCACATGGGGAGGGAGCAAGAATTAATCAGCGTTCAATAAAAAGCAGAGAACAGCAGAGAGAATACAGAGAATCACAGTCAAATGCTTGTGTTTGTCCCAGGCCTTTCCCTGCTGTTTAATCGCAGAACTGCATCCTGAGATGCCCAGAAGTGTTGTCTGTCTCACATATGTGAAGTACCTGCGGTTTCCAAAGCTTTAATGTAACTTACTGGGTTTTTTTACCTCTGAACATAAATTTGCATACTTATAAATGTATACAATTTTCTAAATACAGACTTATATAAATATATTGTTAACATACATTAAAATAAAAATATAAAATATGAGTGGCAAAAATTATATCTGTAACAGACCTTTTTGTCTCTCCAGTGGACAAGAGATTGAATTCTTTGTTCCAAGCTCCTACATGAGCATGAGGCAGAACTGGGACAGGGCTAGAAGCGTGAAGAGTCAATCCCGCTGTTAGAGATGGTTTATGAAATTTAGTAAAGATTGTGTTTGAAGAACAGAGGATGGAAAGATGTACTTAATATTTCTCTTTTCCTATAAATTACATTTCTTGCACATAGAAAAATATATGTTAAGCCTGAGTTTGTGGAGGGAAAACAATACACTGAAGAAATTACTTCATTTTTTTCAGATCAGATGTTCTGACTCAGAGGATAGGAGTGAATAAAGGGTCAGACAGCACATCTTTTCTGACCATTCTGAGTTGCGTTAAGTCTGGATTTAAGCAACCTCTTTTCCTCTCTGCATACTAAGACAGGCCAGTATAGGAAGCTACATGTGAAATTTATCTACAACAGCCTGCAAGGCTTAACAAAATTCTGCCAGTGACTTGCTCCAAATTCATCCTTTGCAACTTGAGGTAATGTAGAAGGCATAAAGACTAGTGTCTTGACTTGACTGCTCTTGAGATTTTGTTCACAAATCTTTCTGGAGAGATGTGTTTACTATCTTGGCCTTGAATTAAAATTATATTTTCACCCAAACCCAAGATAACCTGAATCCTAAATTAATAATGCATATTTTCACTTTTGAAGTCATAAGATTTTTAAGATGGTCTGGATTGTTTTTCATAATTGAATGTTTGTGATTGATGCTGCCTACTCGGAGTCTTTATCTTTTGCATTTCTTGACTTTTACCCAAAGGTGTGGATTAAACACTGTTTTAAGAGAGAGCCAATGTATATTCCCCACATACGAAGGCCTATGGAGGATGGTGAAAACCCCCGAAGTTCCATCTGCATTTTTGGAAGGCAGTCTTGAGGCAGAAGGCATCTATACCATAAATCCTACATACCCATTTTAGAAACGTCTAGGCTCCTGGTTGGAGATGCAACATTTGGTCCCCCAATTTCTGTGTAATGAAGTTACCCACATTCTTTGGTACTCTTTGGGCATACATTAAGTTGTATTGGGATATGATTAACTGTAATCTCTGCTTAATAATAGAATACTTTAGATCTGTATATATGCGTCTGGAACATAGAACCATACTCTGCTATATGCATTTGATTCCTGTTCTGTGCTGAGTCAGTATTTTTTTATACCAAAAGCCCATTTTGGGAACACCTCTCTGACATTATCTGCCAGGCATAGCAGTTCAAAGTGCAACATCAAAGCCTAAAGGGAAACAATCTGCCTTACTCCTTTTTTTCTCACCTTCCTGGGCCAGAGTCACATGCTGGCAATCCCTGCCTGCCTGTTATCACTGCATGCAGAGGGTAGCTGTTGCTAAGCAACTGTGCAGCAGGCACCACAGCCTGGTTCTAAAATGGAAAATTAACTAAATTAGTTTTGATGAATACACAATACAGCTGAAGGCCAGGCAGGAGTAAGAGAAAGAAAAAGCACCTGTGATTTGCACTAGAGAACAAAAGGTGTCCAAGCAGAAATGGGAATTTTGAAAGCAAAGAGAGAATGATGCACATGGCCCAAGTGGAAGGTGTTCTTCAAGGCAAGCACTGTCTCTGTAGTTGTACATCATGTACCACAGCAAAGCTCCAATCTAACGGTCTTCAAGTACACTATCACAATATAAACCAGTGAAAAAAACGAGAACCTTCCAACCTCCCCACTTCTTGCTCGTCCCAATTTAAATACAACCTCACAGCCACCTCTAATAGGAGATAAAGAAAACAGAAGGAAAAGAGAGAAAATTTAATAGTTCCGTTTTCTGTCCTTGACCCACCCCGGCTTCCACAACATCAAGCCTACAGCAGCTTTGGGTGACTGCGCAATGGCTGGGGACTGGACATATTTTTCTCATAACCCTACAAATGTACTTCTTCATTCATGCATAGCCAATCAAGAATTTGTCTTCCAATAAAGACATTCTGTGCTAACTAAGCATGACCAAATCTCATTCTTTTTTGTTGTCCGACTTCCCTGACCTCAGAATCCAGATTGTAGCATTCCATGAAAAAGCACATTGGCTACTGGGCTCAGTATCTTACATTGTTCTTATAGAGATATAAAGTCCAAGCAAAAAACATGCAAGTTTTTCTGAGCACATAAATGTTTTGTCATTAATTCACCACAATAGTACTTATTCCCATCTATGTTCACTTTAATATTTTAGTAAATAATGTCACAGCATGTGTGTTCCCCACTGAATGTTTGGTCTAGTTATGACGAATATGAATGAGAATTCAAATATTGAGTGTTTAGGCAGGAAAATTTACAGGCCGAGAATTCTTTTTTACAGCTAATTTGTGGGTGAATCTGAACAAGCTTAGAACAATCTTCTGATGTTTAGAACACTTAAAACAAAAGCAGAGTGAAATAAGGAAGGTGATTGCTTTCTGGCAATGCAGCTTTGCTTGTAGTGCTTATCAGCCAATCATTTGTTCTATTTCTCTCCTTCTCATGAACATCAGCAATAAATTTTAAGGGCTCTTAGTTCACAAATATATCTTCGGGCAAGTTTCAGATACTACCTTGAGTGTTACATAAAGCTAAACAGTTTAAGCTCATAGTGACAGAGTCTAATATGATGGATTTCTTATATAATTCATACGTCTTTTTAACATAATTGGTTGTCTCAGAAAAACATTATATATCTGGGTTTTCAGCATGCAAGCTAGAACTATGTAGAGAGGTGCTTAAAAAATAGGGACTTCTCTTTTGCTTTCAATATTCTAAAGAACGTAGCTGACATATCCATAGATGCAGTATCATTCCTATTTTGATAACATGCAATCAATCAAGCAAAAAATTACTCACTTTCTGTATTTGAAGTTAATCTTTTCAATGTCTTTGTTCATTACAGTGAGACTTTGATGTCACAGATCTGAGAGAAATATCAGGAAGAGACAGAGAGAAGAAAGGATGCCAAGCCTTTGTGATCCTTAACGAGAGAAAACCTGAATGTCAACACATCCACTGCAAATGTATTTTACACTGAACTTTTTACTGAGCTGATCAGCTTACAAACTCTTTGCAAACCTGGACAGATTTGTGAGGAACTGTGGAATTGTTTTGGTGAAAAATCTAAATCTACAGCCTATTCTCAGAATTCCCCTCGATGTGTTTCTGATCTCTGATTGGTGTCCAGGGCAGAGAGCCCAGGGAGGGCAGGAGGTCCCTGCTGTGCCACGTTCTGGCTGCCGGTGCCAGGTGGCAGCTCGATGGTGGCCCTTCCTGCTGTGGGGCAGCTCTCTAAGCACAGCCTGGTTCTTGCAGGCTGATCCCAACCAAGGGCCTCCAATGACCCCATCCAGCAATGGAGAGGGACTTCACCACGCACCAGGTGAGTTTTGGAAAGAAAAGCAGCCTCTTGCAACCAGCTGAGCTGCGCTCATTTCTCCCTTGAGTGTCCCCATGCAAGTTGGGCAGCCCAAGGAAGGACATCACCTGAAGGAGGAAGGACACGCGCTGGGCAGCGGCCTCTGAACATGGTTCTGCAGGGAC
>NW_009952796.1:3851140-3863308 GCF_000747805.2 Chaetura pelagica
AGCCCCGCAGCCTCAGGCCTCTGCGCAGAAGGCAGGGTCAGCAGTGGGAGAGGCTGCTGGGTCCGTTTCCAGGCAGCAGGGTTGAGACCAGGGCTTTGCTGGGTGCAGGTGAAGGTGCTGGTGGAGTTCCTGATTGAGAACTGCCCGGAGCTCTTTGGGGAGGACCTTTCCAGCCCGGCAGCCGAGCAGTCGCCAGCCCCCACGGAGGGATGCAGAGGTGAGAGGAGGGGCTGAGGGTTGTCACCAGCTGGGGCTGGGGATGCCAGAAGCCTCAGGCTGGGCATCGAGCCTGGTGTTCTCAGTCCTGCTTGTCCCGTGGCCTCTCTTTGGCCTCTCTGGCCATGAACGCTTTGCTCTGTAAGATGAGCTGAAGCTGCAGCAGGGCATCGGAGGGCTGAAAGCAGAAGGGAGGGGGCTTTGGGTGGGTTTGGCTTTGGCTGTTGTTTACTTCCAGGACATGACTTTGCTGCACACCCTTTTGCTTTCTAGACCAGCAAGTGGAGGAGCAAAGCGGCGCTGCAGTCACAGTGGACGCCGAGCTCCAGGCAGAAGCCCTGCTGCCTGCCCCCTGCTCTCTGCTCAGTGTCCTCCAAGAGGCTGGGGGAGATACAAAGAAGGTGGTGGAGCCTGCGACAGCAGAGGTATGCCAGGTTCCCAAATGTGGTGACAGCATGTCTAGCCTAGGACAGAAACTCCTCAGAAACTGCTGCTGCTCTGCCTCTGCCTGGCAGTAGGGCTGGTGTGTGCTTGGGTTATTCCTCTGCCCCCCCCATGTGATACATCGTGAGGAACCCTGGCAAGTTGGCTACTCAGTTGCACTAGGCAAGCACTGAGTCCAGACAAATGCCTGCAAAACACCTTGGAAAGGCCAGAGGAGAGCGTAGCTTTAACCTCAGAGGGGTTTTGCTCAGGTCCTACTTTGTCAGGGCTTCATTAAGCCTGTTTTGGAGGGGGATCTGGGGGGCCGTGTGTGTGAAATGTGGCTGATGCAAACCAGCCCGAGGTATCTCCTCTGGAGAGCTAAGGTAGCCATTTGGCAAGCAGACACTTACTTGCAGCCCTGGCACACGCTCCCCTTACCTCGGCTTTTTAACAAGCTCATCTTCACGATCCCCCACTGAGCACAGCAGGAGAGAAAGGAGGAGACAGTCAGTCTGTGGCAACCAAGGCCCAGGGACGAGGGGAGGGGAGGGGAGGGAAGGGAAGGGACCTCACCAGGCTGCCATGACCTCTCCAATATGATGGACAGAGGCTTAGCACCTGAATCTGCCAGCTCCCTCAGGACCCATGGATGAACCCCATCATGTCCTTCAAACATGTGCACCTTCAGATTCTTTAGATGGTCATGAACCTGTTCTCCTACAGTTGGGGGAACTTATTTCTCTCTTCTGTTACTACTCTTAGTTCTCTTTACATCCCTGTAATTTAATTTAATTTAATTCCATCTGGGATTTGACTCTCCTAACTTGATCCCTTGCTGCTCAGACAACCTCTCTGTAACCCTCCCAGGGTACCTGCCCTAGCTTCCACCCTATGTGCTTCCTTCTTAAGTTTCAGCTTTTCAAGGAGCTGCTTTCTCATCCACACTGGCCTCCTGGAGTTTTTACCTGACTTCCTCTTAGTTGTGATGCATTGCTCTTGGGCCTGGTGAAGGTGATCCTTAAATACCCGCCAGATTTCGTGGGCCCCTCTTCCCTCCAGAATGTTATCCCATGACACTCTCATGCAGATCACTGAAGAGGCTGAAATGTTGTCTGTAGTTTCTCTTTCATGTTGCTGCATTGATCTCTAAATTATTTTTTACCTGTGAAAGCAGCACCTCATCAGCAGGAATCAAAGACTTAATTTCTCTTGTCACCCTCAGAATAATATTTCTTCCTAACAACTATTCATGTAACAATGGGCTCATCCACACATGCATAGAAGGTTACAAATCTACAGTCAGCACCCAAAGATAATCTTACAGGTATGTTAGAAAGGAAAAACTTTTTTCCAGTCCTCTTGACTCTTTAATTCATGGCAGTGGTTATTCATGTCCAGAGCAGAAACAGGATTTGCACTACCTAATATTTTAAATAGTGTGGATATGGTCAGCATGACTGGACTTGCAAATTGGGTTAAGGCTGTAGATACTACAATTCTATTGAAGTGCTTTTTCTATAATCTTCCCACCTAATCAAAGTAATGGATCACGTCAAAATCAGAATGACATTTATTAAGGTGTCCTCAAAGATTTGTGAACATGTTTTCTGAAATGCTAAGCCAATAGTAATTTGTCTTTTATATCCCCAATTAAGAGCATCAGTAGATAACAAATCTGTCCTTAATTTATGTCCTTAATAATCATGGAGAATTTGTGTCTGTTAAGATATGACCAATTTACATCCTGTTGTCATCTGTGGGATTTGACTAACTTTTCTTGGTTTTACATGTAACTCCAGAGAAGTGGAGAGACCAAAGTCGGTCTCTTGTTGTTAGATGACGTCAGGAACACGAACATCCATAAGTGCCTCTGAGATGATGTGCCACATGCACAAAGCAAGCAGCTGTGTATTGCTGAGCTGAATGACATGGTTAGGAGTCCAGGTCTCAGCTATAACTATGAATATTGCACAATTTTTGTCTCATGAGAGAAATAAATGGCCTCTAGGTAGAGAAGGGGGACAGACCAGCTGCTAGCTTTAAGCTCTGTGTAGTTTATTTAACTTCATAGTGCCATGGGCTCATTAGATTGGCCAGTGCCACAAGCACCAAGTGTGCCAGTGGGCCAACAGTTAATCCCATTAGCATTAGCTTCTTAGTTTCTAAAACTAGAATTAAAATACTGGATGACAGTCTTACTCAGCTTCATTATTTTAGCTAGAGCTCTCCTTCAGGTTTGAAGACCTCCACAGCTTGAAAAATAAATTCTGAAAAGAAAGTAGGTTGGCAGGGAGTTTGTCTTCCCCCTTTCAAACTGAATAGAACAGAGTGTGTTTATTGTGCAGAAAGAGAATGTAATTACAGTACTTACATAAATACTTTTCTAAATGGGCATTTTAAACAAATGTTTTGCAATTAACCTGTCTGGATATACCTCTACACCAATTTCAAATAATAAAAAAATGCTAACCCATCAGCCATGTGGTTCTAGGAAGAAGATACCTTAGCATGTACTTTTTTTTTTTTTTCTTTTTCCACGGGTTCAGGAAGATAAAATGCCTTCAAAATTTAGTTTAGGAGGTGGGCTTTTTTCGGTAAATGCAACTTGCAGCTGTGATTCACTGTGTAGAAATTAGACTGTGCATGTGTGCAGGAGGCAGAACTGCTGAGGGACAGAATGAAAAACAAGTCAACCCAAAAGACCCTTTATTCCCTAGAAGGATTGGTTTGGTTTGGTTTTGAAGTGTGACCGTGTTGGAGGGAAAACTCCAAGCTATGCATACACTGATAGTCAGTCCCCTTAGATTTCTGGTGGTTGATTAAAATGAAAGGAATGATGGCAGATAGACAAAAGCAGTAGTGATTTTGTTTTCCAAAGCTATAGCAAAGCACCAGAGTGCATGCTTCTGGAATTACTGGTGACAGGAGGGGGTGCAGCTCAGAGCAGGATCTGGTCCTGTGTTTTCCAGTTTACTAGAAAAAACAATGTGATTCCTACATACTGCTGTTAGAGGGCAGCAGATACCCTAAATAAGGTGTCTGGACATTATGACCTAGTTCTGCCAGGGCTTTGTGGTGTCTGTAATGGCCGAGAAATGTCGCCCAGCTCTCATTTCCACCTCTGGGTCTAGTCAGCTGTGAATTTACTAAGTTCTAATTTTTCAAGATAATATTTTCTACTCTCTGTCTTTCTTAGCTAGGGCTTTCCTGAGAATTCAAAGAGTTTTATAACCATCTTCACAGATGGTAATTCATCTAAAATCTATTACTCTGCTAATGCCAAAAACGTTCCTACCAAGCATTTCTTCACATCACCTATTGTTTCTAGCACTCAGGAGTGGAATTTTTAGAAAAGTGTAATGGAGGTGTCTAGAGCTTTTTAATTTTTATAAGCATACCAAATTCTATTATAAAATTCTGCCTGTTGAATATCTGCTTTTTAAGCTTGCACATATTTCATCAGTACAGTGTTTCTACTCACTTTATCAGGATACCTGTATGTCCTTCTCCTTCAGCTCTCATCACACATCTATGATCTTGGGGGGAGTGGGGAGGGAAACAAACACACTGGCTGAGGCTTCTGTATTTTTTAATAAGTTTCAACTCTTTCAATGATGATAGTTTAAAAAATAGTTAAAGTGTAAAGACAACCTGCATATCCTGACCTAGGAGATTAATCCTGTGGCAGCTGAGTTCGGTCCTGCAGATTCAGTTCTCCAGTATAGGAAAATTATTTTTAATTTTTGTCCATTTTACTGCACTGCTTTCCAAAGGAAATTGTCTGTACACCTAGCTCTGATACCTAAAAATACTACTCTAAAAAAACCCATGTAATTGGTTCCTCTGAGTTTTTTGTTTACATAGCAGAAATTTCAGACCTGGGCCTTCAAAATATTTTCTTTCTGGAAAAGTGTGGAATCTCCCTCTATAGATGGCATAGGAAAAAAAAAAATAATAAAAAAAAAGGTTACTTTACTGACTTCTTGAACTCAACAGCTGAACAAATCTAGCAAATGAAGCCAGGAGTCCCTGCTGTCATTCCACATCAGTGTCATAGAGTTAAATGTGTGAAAGCTTAGTTTTCTTTCAAAAAATAGTGCAGGCAACAGCATCAAGATCAAGCTGGTTTTGTATGTCATTACTTTACACAAGTAATCAAGCACCACATACCTGGAAATACCACAATTAAGGACATAGCCAAGCCTTGCAAGCACACTTCTCCCCATGTCTCATGACTCATCCTCTGCCAACATTAACCTGTAAGGTAAGAAGAATCCTAAAGAAACCAACTCATTCCAAATATGTTCCTGACATATTGTCATTCTGTTCTGTACATAAAAAAAAAAGAAAGGTTACTTTACTGACTTCTTGAACTCAACAGCTGAACAAATCTAGCAAATGAAGCCAGGAGTCCCTGCTGTCATTCCACATCAGTGTCATAGAGTTAAATGTGTGAAAGCTTAGTTTTCTTTCAAAAAATAGTGCAGGCAACAGCATCAAGATCAAGCTGGTTTTGTATGTCATTACTTTACACAAGTAATCAAGCACCACATACCTGGAAATACCACAATTAAGGACATAGCCAAGCCTTGCAAGTGCACTTCTCCCCATGTCTCATGACTCATCCTCTGCCAACATTAACCTGTAAGGTAAGAAGAATCCTAAAGAAACCAACTCATTCCAAATATGTTCCTGACATATTGTCATTCTGTTCTGTACATCTGAGAGAAGAGTGTCTCCAGGAGAAAGCAGAACATCATGTAATAGACTGTATTGCAACACACACAGGTAAAGAAAAATAATTGAAGCTGCAAATACAGCCTTAACTATGGCATTTCTGACTTTAGATGCTTGATTTTTAAAGTGCTTCCTTTTGTTTCTGAGGTCCAGCCAAAGCTCTCTATTTAGTCAAACTTTCCTCATCAGCTCCTCTTTTGAGTCCCAGGGATGGCCTTCTCCTGTGCCTTTAAGAGTTCCTCCTTGAAGCATGACCAGCCTTCCTGGGCTCCTTTGCCCTTCAGGACTGTCTCCCAAGGGACACTCTCAGCCACGCCCCAAAACAGGCCAAAGTCTGCCCTTTGGAAGCTCAAGGTGGCAGTTCTGCTGGCTCCCCCTCTTGCTTCTCCAAGAATCGAGAACTCTTATCATTTCATGATCACTCTGCCCAAGATGACCCCCAACCTTTACATCCTCCACAAGACCTTCTCTGTTAACAAGCAGCAGGTCCAGCAGGGCACTGTCTCTGGCTGGCTGCCTCACCAGCTGTGTCAGGAAGTTGTCTTCCACACACTCCAGGAACCTCCAGGACTGTTCCCTCTCTGCTGAGTTGTATTTCCAGCAGACATCTGAGAAGTTGAAGTCCCCCATGAGAACAGGGCTAGCAATTGAGACCTCTGCCAGCTGCTTACAGAATATTTCATCAGCTTCTACATCCTGGTTGGGGGTTCTATAACAAACTCCTGCCGTGATGTCTGCCTTATTGCCCTTCCCCTTGATTCTTACCCATCAACACTCAACACTGTCATTCACATCATTCTAGGCATTGGAATCTCTCCCTAACATAGAGGGCCACCCAAGCACCTCTCCTTCCTTGCCTGTCCCTTCTGAAAAGCTGGTAGTCATCCATTGCAGCACTCCAGTTGTGAGTCTTCCCAGCACATTTCTGTGATGGCATCTATGTCATAGTCTTCTTGCTGTACAATGGTCTGCAGCTGCTCCTGTTTGTTGCACATGCTGTGTGCATTGGTGTAGGTGCACTTCAGCTGGGCTAATTTTCCTGTCACTTTTCTGTGGGGACAAGCCCTGATTCCCACCTGACCATGCTCAGTCACTTCCCTAGTTACCAGCCTACCAGTACCCCTCATGTGTTCACTACCACATGGATCATCATCCCCCACCTCCACTTAGGCAACAGATTGCAAGACCTTTCTAGCACTTTTACCCACAAGCACTGGCATGCAGGTCCCAGACTCTTCTCTAGTAAGCCTGGTTTCATTCCCATCCCCCTTCAAACCTAGTTTATAGCTCATTGTTTATGTTGAGAAGAAAGAAATTTCAGCAACAAGCTGATAGTAAACTTCACTTTATGCAGGTCACATTTTAATTTGCAGAAAGCAGATGCAAATCCTTTGAAAATCTGTGCCTGCATTTTGTTAAGCAAAATAGCTGAGCATGGTAAAGGAGGGAACCATTTTAGCACATTGTGGATTTTTGATGGATCTCAGGCGGGCACACCAAGGAAGATGGTAGGAAAAGCAAGAGAAGGATGGTGGGGAAAAATGATAGGAGTAGAAAGAAGCTGCTTTTGATCACAAGAAGTTGCATATTTGGTACATCAGTGTCACAGCTCTGATGAGAGTCAGCTGATATCCTCAAACCTACAATAGAGACACTTGACAGAAGTGCTGAGAAATAGAAGATTTGTGTATTCTGTGTACAAAATTGTCACATATGATGCTCTGTTTGGGAAAATTCAGTGTGACCTCTGACAGGACTATGATCTGGAGTCTCACAGGACCTCTCAGCTACATGAGCAAAACTGGAAGGATTTTGTGTTCTAGCACATACCCCTTGTAAGTCCTGTCCATGGGGGCCCAATTTTGGCACCTCAGCCCACCTTGCTGTACCCTGCTGATTCTTCCTATTCAGGGTCACTCACAGGAAGCTACTAAGGACAGTACTTCTGCTGATCTACACAACCAAGCCAATAGAAAAGAACTAAGATAAGAAAACAAATGTCTGCATTATTCCACATTTAGCCACAGCCCAGGTCTGGGAAGGATTTTTGTTTGTTTTGTTAATGCAAACTTAGGATGCAAACTCTGCCTAGAAGTTCGACTTCATTATTAAATCTTAAACAGAAATTTGCTTATAGGAGTAATTTCTTCTTTCTCCTCTTTCCTGGTGAGTCTACTTGAATTGTTTCTTCTACAGACCAATCTCTGGTTTTGAACTTCAGGGTCTACTATTCCTTTGGAAGAATTACTCAGAGAAATATACACAGATAATTAATGTACTGCACAAAAAAGTGACCTTCAGCAGTTTCTTAGTTTCAGACTGCTTCTCTCAGAAATTTTTACTAAACATATCAGCCTTATCAAAGATACTGAATATGAATGTTTCCTCATAAATGAAGAAAACTGAGAATGTCAGAGTTTTGCACATCCAATGACCACTTGCACTTCCAATATATAAATAAATAAGTAAACAAATCCATGTCACAACGGATGTTGGTCAAGAAAAATGTAGACTTCCAAGAGGACTGTGCCATAGGAAATTTTTCATTTGGACAATAACCAGGGGGCTTTCTTACAAGCTCAGCCTAAATAAAAGTTAGATTTAAGGTTGAGAGGAAGGAAGAGCCTGGAGACCTATAGCTGCAGTGGGGCTAGAAGTGGGCACCCAAAGGGAAGTGTGGGTTGTAGAGAGACCTGGGCTGTAAGAACCTTTTCTCTGGGTAATGGCTGGTTGCCCATGTTGAAGGATAATCCTCAGATTATGGTTATTTTTAGGGTTAGGATTCAGGTTTGGGTTGAGTGAAAGCTTAGAGCTGCAGTTGGAGTGGGACTGCAAAGGGACTGCCACAGGAAATCATGGGCTGCAAAGACAAAAGGCTGTGAAAAATTTTTCTAATGGTAAAGGTGATACACAGTGGACATCAGCCAGTCCAGTGAAAACTATCTGCTGTCCTGTTGAATGAACATAATGCTCAGGCTCAGCAAAATATAATCTAGTGTTGTTTTCCTTTCCTTGCTGACAATTATTTCTGCAGGTGTTTAATAAGAACAGCCTATTTAAACAGAATATCATATTGTTAAATATGCTAAGATTCAGAAGATCCAGGCTCCTGTACCAGTTACTTCATTAAATATCTTACTTTTCCCTTGCACATTTCTGCCTGACCTGTGGTAATTTAAGAACTATTTTCTTTTTTCCTATCTCATATTTTTCCAGTCCTCTTCTTTCGTAATCCACTTATTTGTTTTTTCTGGTGTCCAGGTATTATACCAAGGTCAGTGGCAGCAAAAACTGAACTTTAGCTTTGGTGTGCATTTAGATGTATTAAATATATTAGTTCATGAGTGTGGAACAGCTGTTAGTAGGCAGGAGTAATTTGTTTCAACTGAAAGCAGAAGAGAAAATACCAGTTTACTAATTTTTCTTTATTTTAACCTAAAGAGCAGAGTAGCTCTAGAAAAGAAAAGGCTTCTTTGTACAAATCTCTCAGTGTTGAGTCTGAGCCTGTCCAGGAATATTTCTCCATCTGCCTCACTGAGAGCAGCCTGCAGGTGGGCAATTAACAATGATGCACTTGCAATAAAGGCTTAAAACTGTAATCCAGATACAAATACCCTGGATAGTGTATAGAGCTGCACCCAGATGTGATTATCACTTCAGGTTCCTATCTCCTGTACAAATAAAGAAGAGCCTTAAATGTGAATATGGTAACTGGAGACCTGGCCATGCAGGACATAGAGAAGGCTCAGGTACTCAATGGCTACTTTGCCTCAGTCTTCACCAGCAAAGGCTCTGGTCACACCATCCAAGTTAGAGAAGGCAAAGGCACGGACTGTGAGAAGAAATAACTCCCCACTGTAGGAGAAGAGCTGTTTTGTGATCATCTGAAGGACCTGAAGGTGCCCAAGTGCATGGGACCTGATAGGACACACCCATGGCTCCTGAAGGAACTGGCCGACACAGTTGCAAAGCCTCTGTCCATCATATTCAAACAGTCTTGGCAGTCTGGAGAGATTCTCACTGACTAGAAAAGGAGAAACATAACCCCCATTTTCAAGAAGGGGAAAAGGAAAGACCTGGGGAACTATAGATCAGTCAGTTTCACATCTGTGCCCAGGAAGATCATGGAGCAGATCCTCCTGAAGGCTCTGCTAAGAAAAAGGGGTGATTGGTGACAGTCAACACGGCTTCACCAAGGACAAATCCTGCCTAACTAATTTTGTGGCCTTATGCAGTGGGGTCATGGCATCAGTGGACAAAGGAAGAGCAACCGACGTAATCGACCTGGACCTGTGCAAAGCCTTCAACACTGACCTATATTACATTCTGGTACCAAAACTGGAACGATATGGTTTTGGTGGATGGACCATTCATTGGGTAAGGAACTGGCTAGATGGTCCCACTCAAGGAGTGGTGATCAACGGCTCAATGTCCAGATGGAGACCTGTGATGAGTGGTGTTCCCCAGGGATCAGTAGCTGGACTGGTGCTGTTTAACATCTTTGTCGGCAACATGCACAGTGGCATTGAGTGCACCCTCAGCAATTTTGCTGACAACACCATAGTGTGTGGTAAGGTCAACCCACTGGAGGGAAGGGAAGCCATCCAGAGGGACCTTGACAAGCTTGAGAAGTGGGCTTGTGCAAACTGCATGAAGTTCAGCAAGGCCAAGTACGAGGTTCTGCACCTGGGTCAGGCAATCCCAAGCACAAATGCAGGCTTGGGGGAGAATGGATCAAAAACAGTCTGGAGGAGAAGGACTTGGGATTGACAGTGGACAAGAACCTCAACATGAGCCAGCAATGTGTGCTTACAGGCCAGAAAGCCAACTGTGTCCTGGACTGCATGAAAAGAAGTGTGGCCAGTAGGTCAAGGGAGGTGATTCTCCCCCTTTACTTGGCTCTCATGAGATCTCACCTGGAGTAATGTGTTCTATTCTGGAGCCCCCAACATAAGAAGGATGTGGAGCTCCTGGAGAGAATCAGGAGAAAGGCCACAAAGATGATCCAAGGACTGGAGCAGCTCTGCTATGAGGACAGGCTGAGAGAGTTCGGGCTGTTCAGCCTGGGGAAGAAAAGGCTCCAGGGAGATCTCATGGTGGCCTTTCACTATCTGAAGGGGGCCTACAGGAAAGCTGGGGAGGGGCTTTTTACAAGGCCATGCAGTGAGAAGACGAGAAGTAATGGATTAAAATTGGAGGAGGTGAGATTTTGGTTAGACATTAGGAGAAATTATTTGGTGTGAGGGTGGCAAGACACTGGCACAGGTTGCCCAGGGAACTTGTGGAAGCCCCATCCCTGAAAGTGTTCAAGGTCAGGTTGGACTGGGCTCTGAGCAACCTAGTCTAGTGGGAGGTGTCCTCCTGCCCATGCAGGAGGGTTGGAACTAAATGATCTTTGGGGACTTGAAACTAGATGATGTTTAAGGTCCCTTCCAACTCAAAACGTTCTATGATTCTATGACAGAAGATTTTGGAGGTGGGTGCAGGTGCCTGTGTGCATTTGTAGAATGTAACAGACCTTAAGGAATCAGTATCATGCAAAACTGGAACCGCATAGGCTATGCATATTCAGAATTATATGAACAGAATGATCTTAAATACAGGAAAATAAATACTAAAAAAAAAAAAAAAGAATACCCATTACCGTGTGACAGATCCAGGAGCTTTCTCTGGTGGATCCCTTTCTGCATGCAGGCTAAGCTGCCATGTGCCTGTTGTTGCAAACTGTGAGGGGTTCCCGCTGATGAAGAGAGGATTATTCTTCTGGCAAAGCTTTCTCTGAGGTGTTTTTGGTTTGGTTGTGCATTAGAGAAAGTGAAGAATGAAAGCCTGGAACATCCAACTGCTCTTGGGATGTGTAGGAGCACACTGGTTCAGGAGCAGGAGAGGGTTCTGGCTAGAGGCAAGGCTGCTTTCTTCAGAGGTCTCCATCTACACTTCTACCTACAAACTTTGCTCAAGTTACTTCTGGAAAAGGCTTCACTGAGGATAAAAGAGCAATATATCATAGCTTTTAGAAGATATTATTATTGTTTGGATACTCTGACCTAGCTGAACATAGAAATATAATTTAAAGAGACAGCAAAAATACCTGCTAATTAGCCTTAACTTCATCCAGTGTCACCATAGGAGCAGATTGTACCTGGAAATAATCAGATATAGGAGACCTCTAAAGCTTTACTCTCATTTTGCAAACTGCTTTGTCCTAGTTGAACACATTTCACAGCTGAGGGAATGAACCTGTTTGCACTTTGCTGCTAAGACTGGCCTGTCGTGGAGGGTTTTCTACAGCTGCATTTCTGCAGACAGGAGGAATGTGACTTAAATGTCAAGTCATTATATTAGATTAAAATGAGAGATGCTGAGTTTGCAGACAACCAGCAGAATAAAAGCCTCCAGCATACAAAAGTAAACCAGTAGATGAAGCACATTCCCTCAACCCAGGGAGAGTAGGATGAACTTCAGTGAGCAAAGGCTGAAAAACATTTTTTCTTGTCTGGACTTAGAAAAGAAAGTGAGCCAGCAATGCCCTTTCACCTCTGTACAAGGCTGTTTCAGGTATTACCCCATGATCCCCCAGAAATCAAGGACAGTTTTACTTATGATCTTTATAGGTGGCAGGCTGGACTTTTATTTGGCTCAGAGAAGATTAAAACATTCAAGACAGGTGTACTAAGATCACACAGCTGCACTTATTCCCCTTCCCAGTGAAACAGAGGGGGTTTTTTCATCCCATCTCAACTCCTGTAGAGGACATTTCCTATCTGTATTTTTTTTAATGGCACTGTC
>NW_009952796.1:3863322-3885749 GCF_000747805.2 Chaetura pelagica
CAAAAGGGGTAGGGGGCAGAAGAAACCCAGTACAAATAGACTAACTTAGGTAAATAAAGATATCCTGGCCAAACAGGGAAGCAAGCCTGCACTAGTGCTTCAACCAAGTCCAGTGTCTTCCTTTGGAGTCCAGTATATCTGTCTTTGGAACTGACTGCAATGTTCTTATGATTTGGATTTTTTAATTTATCTAAATGGTATAGCAATAGCCTGCATGTTCTTCACACACTCAGGTAGCCAATCCCAACTACCTGCAAAGAATGCAAAACTATTCATTTTCTAGAGCCTCTTCTCTCTCCCATGACTTTTAATGGCCAACCTGTTGCCAACCAGGCTCCACTCCCAAGGCAACCCAAAGTACAACTGTGCAATCCCCTTAGCTTTCAGTATCTGCTGTACTGTTTCTGCCACACAGAAGAAAATCCCTGCTCAAACAGCTCCTAAATGCCCTAGCATGACTTCTTTTTTAAAATGGCTTATAGATGCGTTTCTCATTGTGAGGCAGACTCCCCAGCACCATTACACTAACTCTTTTACACTGTCCTGGTTCCAGATCAGGTCACTGTGCAGAGGTAGCCTGGGCAGCTGTCTCAGCATAGACCTGGGCTTGGAAACATGTCAAAACACAGCCCTATCACTCCCAAAAGCACAGCCAACCTCTTCCAAAGAAGACACCCTAACTCTCTCCACTCCCAGTTTCAAGCCCCCACCTTTCTCTCTCGTGGGTGTAATTTAGGTTTGATACCAACACTCACCAGCCTTATTTGATTTCTGTTTGGTTTAGGTGAGATTTTCTTTGAACTTTGAGTGTCTACTAGACAAAATAAATTAGTAGGCAAGACATTACAATAAAATATTCTCCTACACCATGAAAGGCAGGTTTTATTTAATTTTCACTACAAAGCTGACAGTTGTGTTGCCTTTCCTCTTCTTTAATTAAGTCCAGAGTCTTTCTGAACTTTATTTAACTATACTACAGTAGCACTAGAAGAAGTGATCTTATTTGATAATTTACAGTGGCCTGTCTTGAAAAAAAACTTCAATATCTCTCTGGAAATATTCTCTTTAAATAAAATTAAACCGTGCCGCTTCCATTCAAATCTAGTCCATGCAGAGTAAAGTTCATTGCCTGTTAAAGAGATGCTATAGCTTAGGGAGAGATTTTTCCACAAATCTTTTTCTTTTCTTTTCCTTTTCTTTTCTTTTCTTTTCTTTTCTTTTCTTTTCTTTTCTTTTCTTTTCTTTTCTTTTCTTTTCTTTTCTTTTCTTTTCTTTTCTTTTCTTTTCTTTTCTTTTCTCTTCTTTTCTCTTTTTCTTTCTTTTCTTTTCTTTTCTTTCTCAAAGGGGCTGAAGCAGCCAGCTATGTCTCAACTTTCTTCACCTTTGGAAAAACACCAGCATTACCTCTCCACTCCAGTCCCATTGCACTGCACATGCAACCTCAGCTCTACGCAGCCTCTACCAGTCCCTTCCAAGAGTCCTCTTCCATGAACTCGCACAAAGCCACAGCTGTCCTCTCCAACATTGCACCTCAAAATAAATCGAGCAATCCATCTACTGTAACACTCCACCATCAACAAACTCCTACAAGACTAATGCCACAACAGCATTACTCTATCAACAAATTTCCACTTCAAAATTTCTGCAGGAATACTCCATCAGCAAGGTCCTACATGAAAATATCTACATTGGCATTAAGATTCCATTAGATATTATCAGGAAACTATATCAATATCACTCCAATATGTCACATATGACTCCAATATCCTCCTGGCTGGGAGGTCAATGCTGTAGCACCCTGAGTAGAGAGCTGGCACACTGCTTAGATCTCCAGAAGAAGGGTGAAGGGTCCTCTCCTGCTCACAGGGGACAGGGGTTCTGGAGGACTCAAGTACTCTCCATGGGCAAGGAGAAAGAAACTCTCACCCTCATTACAGTAGTTGCTCCTCCCAGGCAAGGAGCCACCCAGAAGATCAGAGGGGACAGAATCTGAAGAAAAGCATTTTGAGACAGATTTTCTTCCAGGCAGAGGAAATTAACCTGGCAGCAGCCTCCTACGGCCAGCCCTCTCAGCCACGCTAATGCTGTGCAGGGTGAAGGTGGGAGCTGCTCTCTCCCATGGGGGGACATCCCCATGCACCATGGTTTACTGATGTTGAAAATTATTTAAGACACAGAGCAAAGTGACAGAAAAATCTCTTGAGTGTGCTGCCAGTGCTCATGGTGGTGTTATACTTACCCAGTGGATTAATAGAGGGATTTGGATTCAAACTCAGCTGTTCATCCTTTTAACATCACAGAAATCAAACACACCAGTTTTCTCTTAAGGTTGGTTGTAAGGTTATGTCAAATTATACATAATTCCTTCTTTCTAAATTATCACAGGACTAATGTTGCTCTCAGGAAGAGCCAAGAGACATAACTGCCCTGCAAAAATGGTGTCTTTCTAGTCTGAAAGAAAACATCTTTTTCTCTTAGCACACAACTACAGGTTTGGGTCAATAATGGGTATGAAACCACATTACAGAAATGAGTTGTCAAAGCCAATACCATGTCTTTATTTTAATTTTAAAAGGCAAAATTAGCTGCTGAATAACAGCTTATAAAAATTGTTTTCTGTAATCCTCCACTGAAAATTAAAAGTCTTAATTCGTCAAGTTTCCAGGCAATGGTGAAGGCAAGTCTCTTTCTAAGAACATATTCAAAGCATTCAGAGGCATTTCTTTCAATTATTGACTACTGAATAATGTATATTTTCTAAAAATTTTGCAAATAAAACTTTTTTTTTCTTCACTTAGGTTATCTATGGTTATTATATATTATTAATTTATAGTTCTAGCATTGTGTTGTGAATATGAATTAATTTAATTATCCTGTCTAAGTTTTAAGACTACAGCTCTATTAGCCCAAAACAAATAATTTCCTGTATAAACTAAACTAAAATTAAGTAATTATCCTGTATAAGTTGCAAGATGAAGGTTCTAATAGCCTAAAGCAAATAATGTCTTTTGCTTCTACTAAATTTTCATAACTTTCTTATTTTTTTCATGCACATCACGGTACTGTATCACTGTAGTTCATATTACTTTATTTCTGACAGACTGAAATTGCATTTGGCAAAACCAAAACTAAACAACCTACTCAGCAACTTACACATCAAGCCATTTTATTGATGTGCACGAAGTTTAACATCTTACCAACGGCTCATTAACTGCAGTTAGAAGGACAAATCTGCTGTTTATTCTGTAATCTCTTCAGCTGGTGACCAGACATCTGTTGGTAAAGCAATTTTTTATGAAAGTCGGGGGAGCCTTCCTGGCACCCATCTGGTTAATATATATTCCCAACTACATTTCATATTTCTGGTAAAGTAATCTTGTCCACTGCTTTGTGACTCAAAATATCTTGCAGTGGCCTCTGACTACAAATCATGTGTTTGCATGTGTCTTATTTCAGAGCTCTGTTCAGAGTCTGATTTATCATGAAATGCAAAGAAAGTGTTGCAGTAGCTACAGACACGAGTTTTACAACAAAGTGCAGCCTTGTCTCACTTAAGTAGCAAGTAAACTGATAGCTCAACTAAATATCATGTACATCTGATATTTCAATACTTATTCACTTTGTTTTGTCTGGATAATATCTGTGTACACTTACCTTTGGTCAACAATTGGTTTTGTCCCAAAATATTTCTATTTTTAAAAGACATAGCTGCACCAGACTGCAGGTGCTGACATTTCCAAGGTGCACCTCGAGAATCTGAGTTTGCTCCCTGCTTGAAAGGGCTGTTAAAATACAAAAGCAAAATTACTTTAGAACTAAATTGTCAACCCTTCAGGGGTCTTTTTAGGCATCTATCCAGTATCTATCAGTGCCATGACTGGAGCATGAGCAGGTCATGATGAATTCACAAGCAGCTCCCCTGATTCCTATGTCTCCAGGTGCTGGTAAAGCATCCTCCTGGGCTCTGAACACAGAGGGGAGAAAGAAACTCCCCGTAGTGCTGACTGTAATGGCCCATTTAATTTCCTTTGGAATCCCATTCCTGATTTTTGGATTTTTTTGCACCAAAGTGTGCAAAAACTGGCTGCAAGGCTACAACTAGCTATGAGGGCACTCCCTGCTGTCAGAGGTTAACATGAGCAGATATTTTTTAGAAGAAGGGCATCATCTCCATCATTTTAATTCAGGTCATGATCATGACTTTCTCATTAGATAATAATTACAGAGTTGAAGAATGTACTACATCCTTTTGTCTTTTAATTTATTTTTTTTTCCCCACCTATGGGCTCTTAAAAGTGATTTGGATGAGCTTCAAAAAGTAAAGCAAAGGCTTTAAAAAAATATGTGGATACTTCTACACATGTGCATTACACATTAGCAACATCTGCAGCACAGCTAAGAAATGTAGCCAGATCCTCAGGAGATGCTGTCTGTGAAGCTGTACCAGTTTACATTAGCTGTGGGTGGAGGCCAAAGAATCCAATGACCTCTGAAATCAATCTGGTAATGATAATACAACTTCTGCTGCAACAAATCATATTAGAAATAAACAAGCAACCCCCCTGCCAGGTGCTGTTTAAAGCTGGAATGTTTTATCAGTGTCAGCGGAGGCCAAAGACTGAGCGAACTAAAATCTTATTCATACCCCCAGGCTTTTAAAGTCCAGGCTGAGAAGCACTAGCACAGAAGAGAAAGAGAAACTTCAACTTTCAAGCAAGAATAGGGTGAGTTTCCAGAGTTTCCTCTGAATTGGATAAAAATGTGTTTCAGTCCTTGCATCTGTGAACCAAGCACCTCACACTGGAAATCAATTCACACACAGATGTGGAGAAAGCAAGGCAATTCAGCTGGGTGGTTTTGTTGTTTGAACTTCCTCTAAATTACTCTTCCCATTCTTTGGCCCAGTTTAACTCTGGGCCGAAGCTGTGAAGCTGTATGGGAGTATTTTATAAACTTATCTGAGAGCATGATGTGGCTTTATATACACATTTATGCAGAACATCTTACATAGTGCTCTGCAAACAATGACTTAGATACTGGTAATGCATCAGCTATGTAAGCAAATGTGGCAGCAGCTCTATTTCAGTAATAGCTGGCACAAAGTCGATCCCATCTTACGGAGAAAGGAATGTTGGCCAGGCCATCAGAAAGAGAAATATTCCCCAGCCTATTTCTAAAAGAGTGATGGATTCCCAGCCTTCTCCTGGATGCTGGCCACATGAGGCAAGAACCTGGGTCACAGCCTTGTCAGGAAGCCCATAGTGCAGACACTGCAAAATTTCACACTGGGTATAGGCATTTTTGCCTTTTGCCCTATTGTGCTTAGGGTATACATGATGTCACCTCGTCTAGTTCCTGTCTAACAACATTTTATAAGCAGTCCTTAATTTTAGCTTTTAAGTACTTTTCAAGTAACAATGCCAAGTGTTGAAACGTTTATGTTCCCAGTTGAACTTGAGGAGCACATCTTATCTTTAATGATACTGCTAGTCCTAAATTATTTATTTTTGTCAGCAGATTTGTAGCCATACTCTTGGCTTCTAATGAGAAATCCCTGATCAGATCTCTTCAAGGGAGAAAAACATGTGAGTTATGTAGTTCCCACAGTAAAGACCAACTGGTTGGATTAATCATAATGCCAGAAGATGGTGCTGGGCAATTCATTGACACAGGTCCTTGAAACTTTTAAATTTGTTGCTTCAGAGTTGATAACTTTGTATGTTTTCAGCCTAAACCTCACATCAGAGATCTAGTCTGAATCTGTGATGGTTCACTGCATGGGGGCACTTAAACTGGCTGGTATTTTACCCACACTGGATAACAGGTTTTCTGTTTTATACTTTCTTAAAACATCCCAAGATGATTTCAAGGCAGGTCAGCAAAGCTTTGATCCTACTATAGAAAAGCCTCCCAGTTTAATACTGCTTTCCAAGACCCCTGTTGATCACAGCAACCCAGGATGGTGGCCTGGCAGTGCAATTCAATTTTCATGGCAATTATGACACTCTTTTGTTTTGAAAGAGAAAAATAATCATACAAGCAGGAGCTATATAATTTAATTCAATTAAATAAAATATCTAGAAAAGATAGAAAATATATTACCTACCTCTTATGGATTATAATGCACTCTTCAACACAGAGATGTGATCATTAACATTCCTTTAACTAATGTCTCTCTAAGATGAAATTTTCTGTGTAGTGAGGTTTAATGAACCATTTCTGACATTTCCAGTCCATGACTGGTAATAGTTCACATTTCCTAAGCAAATGTTTAGGAAAAAAAGGGAACATTAAAACTTTCAGGTCAGATTCTCAGTGAGATCAATGGACCTACAAAGATTTATAGCCACTGCAGATTAGGCTTTTAAGTATAAAAAGCATTTCATTCATGCTTTTATGAACTTGATGGTGTTTGGATTTGGATCCTGAAAAAAGTGCCCTGTATTTTATAATGGGAAGCATCTAAAGCTGGAATCCAAGTACACTGAAGTTTAGCAGTGTTTATATTCCCCTCTGAGCTTGAGGAGGAGCACAATCTATACTTAATTTCTGATGTTTCTGTGCTCCACAGGATTTAGTCTCCTTTCCCACAGACAATACCTCCTACAGTCTCTTTTTTACAGCTCTTCTGCTGATTTTATAAGCAATCAACCCAGAACAATACAGCAGACATAGACTTCTAATACACAGCATCAGCTGCATCCCTCCCTGTATTTATTTTACTTACCAGTAGAGATCAGTGGTTTCAGTGGCAGCAAGAGTAATGTGTCCAGCTCCACTTACACCTCCAGTTCAGGATATGGTAGTCATTTCTCATCCTACTTTGGTTTCACACCACTTCACTGCAATGGAGTCTTTTCCTCAAAGCACATGCCATCCACTTGGGCATATGATGAAAGCAGAAAGGGTGTGACTTTTGTTTATAGTCACCATCCATTGCTCCTAGGCCTGTGCTGAAGATGTTGTTCAAGAGGAAATATTAAAATCTACCTGTCAGTACTCACCAAAAATATTGACCGTATTTTCTATATGTAAAATAAGAATGGTTTGTATTTATAAATAAAATAGTATATGGTGATGTCATAGTGTTTTATTAAGATGAGAATACATTATGTTCTCATCTTGAAAGACACAAAAATGAGGACACAGAAAGTTCAAGAGAATCATAGAAAAATTAACTGAATGCAACATCACATCTAAATTCCCAGATTTCTCGTGTTTGTCCTTTCCTTTCAAAATTTATACTCTCTGCATTCTATCAAATGAGAATTGCTCATTGTTTAACACTCCATTTTAAACAACACAATGAACTGAAAAATCAGCAGCTCACAAAGTATTAATTCTGGGTCTATTTTTAAATACAACCATCCAAATATTTTGCCATAGCTTCTCATTATTGATTTTGTAGTATTTGGCCATTTTGCAGTAATTTATGTGACATTTTTGTTTTGAATAAAATATATTATGCAAATGCAACATTAATTAGACTTATTGCAACAGCAACTACTGGTAAGAATACATTTTTTCTTAAAATAGCCTTGTGGAAAAAGAGTACATTTTCCTAGGCATTCTTCTATAAATGTGTTGCAGGTTGTGAGGTTCACTTTCTTCCCTTTACCCTTTAGTGTGTCTGCAGAACATGTTTTTTGGTTTCCTACTGTTATTCTAAATGATGGTAGAAATATGGTAGATTGCTACATGAGTAAAACTAAAAATTTTTAATCTGCTACGTAAGTAAAACTGAAATCTTTAATCTGAAGAATTCTGTGTTTTCCTAAGCACATTCAAGTTTGGAACGTTACTTGGATGGCAACAGATTCGTAATGGGAGCGGGAAGCTGGGTGTTTACATACTGTCTTCTGTACCACCTGTCTGGGTTCTGAAAAATGTGGTGGGCATTCTTACTCCACAGATGAGTGATACAGTTATTGTAGCCTTCTGACAAGTGTAAATTACAGAATAAATCCTGTACTGAAGATCATTCTTAGTCCTCTCACACTGTCTGTCACTGCTAGTATACCTGCTTGGCTTAGTGTTCCCTTGCTCTACAGGACTCTAAAAAGGCCTTAAAATGAAAGTCACAGCCTACTGCTTTGACCATCTCACTAGCCTCTCCATTACATCACCCTTTCAAGTACCTCAAGTACCACCCTGACCTCCCAGAGTCAAGGGGAGGGGAAAAAAAACAGGAATTTTGCATTGTAAAATGCTACCTAATGTATCACTTGTTACACTGTTATGATTATGATACTTCCTAAATAGACCTGGTTATAAATAATGAAATAATGAAGAGCTAATGCTTTGAAACTTCCTGCCTTCTCCTCCGGATGCATAGAAATATGAAAAAAACACATTGTCATGTGATTTCTCTGGGAATGACCAAGCCAGCCACCATTCTGCCTGCCCTGGCCCATCCCATCAGGCAAGGAAGGGTCAAGAGATGCAAAAGAGATGCTGCATCTAGGGCTTCATTTTCTACTGCCCTCAGACATGTGGGTTGCTTACACCTAAGCAAAAAAGGTAAAAAACCCTGCACATTTTGTGCTTCCCTGACACATCTAAGTGGGATATAGAGTCACTCTCTGCCACTACTCTTCATGTCTAGTCTGGATCCTTAGTTGGCTGGTTGCCCTAGTGTAATTGTTTATGTGCCCCCCTCGGGCAAAACAATCTATGAGTTTGCTCATTATGTACTATTCTGAGGGCATACACTGTGAAAAAAGCATATTGAGTGCAAGGTTTGGGTCTATAAGGCAATTTTCACAGAACTTTGGCAAGTTTTGGTTAGAAACTGTCCCATTTTATCTGGAACCACCATTGATGTTGTATAAATTCTGCTGTGTATGCATTAAAGGAATAAGGGTAACACTTCTAACTGCTGGGGGTATTCTCATTATTCCAGATAATGTGCACCATCACAATACTGACTTAAAGCTTGGCTTAGCAGAGTATAATACATGATTTGGAGCAGTCATGGAAAACTCTTTGTGAATACTGTGGCAAAGGTTAATGTAAATAAAGGGAGATCAAAGTAAACTTTGAAGTAGGAATGGAACCTGACATAGCATAGCAAGACACACTGTACTTAGGCATAACTCAACAAACTGGAAATATTTCATTTTCAATTTCCTGTCCAAGACAGCAGCTTTAAGATTTACTTTATTATTATTATTATTGTATAATTTCATTCTCATTGCCAGCTTTGCTGGTAACTTGTTTTACAAGCTTTCCATAAAGATATGGACTATATTTTCCTTTTGTAAACACTGTTGATAGCATTTTATCACACAGCAGAACAGCAGTTTATCAGCTCCACTAAGACACAACGAATGTCAGTGCCCTCATAAAACCAGCAAACAGAGAGCTCAATAAAGGCCCAAAAGAAGGTGTTGGGATGTAAGTGCACAAGTACACTCAGCAGTTTCCTTTCATCCACCTCCATTTTCATCTTCATCTTCATGTACTACCTCTCATACAAGCTACAGCACTGGAAGCAGCTGTGCTGAGTTCCATTTTCCAGACCTGTCAAGGATACGTAGAAAAGGCTTACCTCATGGTTCCAGCCACATATGTATAAGCAAGCTTTCGAGGGAGGCAACACTTTTCACTCATAACCACATAGTTCTTCACAATTCTCAGTTTCCAATGCTGGAGGCTCCATGGGGCAATCCTTTGGCCTCCCCAAAGCCTATGGATGGGCCCATTTACCTGCCTTTCATTCCACAGAGGAAGATGAACAAGCATCAACCACAGAAAAATCTGCATCTACTGCAAGTGCATACCACCCTTTGCACACAGTCTCACACCTGAAGGGATGCTCCAGTCAACGTGCCTTCTCACAAACACGTACAATGCAGCTGGCTGACCACTGTGCTATAGCAATGAGCAAGAGAGAAGCCAATCACTCCTGGTGAGGTATGTCTACTGGAGACAAGCCTGAGCAAGAAACTCCAAATCCTAACCTGGATTTCTCCAGAGCCCTTGTGTAGTGACATCCTACAGGGTAATGGACAACTTTTATTGCGGCATGACAGACAATGTTTAAGTGACTTTGATTTATTACTTGGCAAACTGCTAGTAATGACTTGTGGTGATTTTCTCTTATGCACAAAGAGTACTGGCTCCACTCTCCTCCTCCTTTGGTGGTTTGAAAGTGGCAGAGGTGTCCTGTTCTGTTCGTTCCTGGAATCTTTGAAGGACATGGCACTGGGGGAACTGTGGCTGCTCTGGGCTGAGCAAGATGGCAAACAGCAATCTGCAGCCACTTGCCTACAGCCCTCCTGGCTACCCTTACATCTGACAGCAGAAGCCACAAGGTAACAGAAAACTCCTTGAAATTCCCATCGTGTCATGCAGCTTCAGCCAGCAAAACACCTGGGAATCAGTACCCCATCATGAGTGTTACATGAGGACAATTGCCATGAGAAAAGCTCTAGGTCTAAGTGATCCCCAGTAGATCAGCTATACCATAAACACTGACATTTCCAAGATTAAACTAAATCCCAGAGTATTTTATTCTAGCTTTAATCCTAAATAACAGCAAATCTGGATCTGCTGTATAATATTAACTAACTTCTCTCTTACTTTTCCGCTTTCCTGTGTCGAAGAACATCATTAGCTTCAACAATCAAGTACTCAGAAATAAGGAAATACTGGGATGCCAGCTGTTTGGGGTTTTTTATGCACAGGAGTGGCTGCCCTCTAACATGTAGTGTACCACTAGCTGAATTAATTGCACTGCATGCTGTCTTCTAGAGAAAGAAACTATACCCAACTGAGCAATCTCAGGGCCTGCACTCAAAGCACTGATTGCTAGGTCAGTGCTTTCATTATTATGGGTTCTTGGTGGAAACATAAACCACAAGAGCTCTCTGCTCTCGTGGTTTGTACAGCTCAGCAGAATGTACAGGCTATTCAGTTTGGATGTATTTTAACATTGAGCATTCACTTACATGCACAGTTAGCTTTTGACATTGCTGGCACTTAGGTAACAATCACAGCCCTTATTACCCAGTTGGGCTTTTTTATTTTTTGAAAAAAAAAATTAAAAATCTCTTTCAAAGGCATCTGTCTTTGCAACATGAGGTGTCTCTGTATCACCTCTCTGCCTTAAGGGATGTGGTATGATTGGTATATCACTGCTGGTAGGAAACCAGGCTCTGGGGATGCAGCTGTGTTGCCAGAAAGTCTGCACACTATAGATGTCTCTTTTGTGCATTGCCAGTAAGTTGTGGCTGTGACTGTATCCCTGAGGGTTCCTGAAAGGTTTTGGACTGTAGGTGTATCTCCGTGCTGCCAGAAAGCCTGTGGTTCTGGATGTCTTTGTCTATAGGGCTGAAAAGTTTTGAGCTGCTGATAAATCAGTATGTGCTATAATAAAGCCTGTGCACAGTAGGTGTATCCCTCTCTTCTGCTAGGGACCTTCAGGCAATTCCAGAGCTATTTGTCTCCAGAGAAAGTTGGGACATACGCTGCTCTATTTGCCCTAGTCTATCCTCATGGTAATAAAGTTGTAGGTGTGATAACACATTTGTGCCAAATTACTCACTCTATTAGCATATGCACCATCCCTTTGAGGATCTCAAGAAGATTTAGAATTGCTAATTAAGCTTCCTACACCAGAGACAAGTAAGGATTATTGTGCCCATTTTACAGATGCATGTTGCCGTCTCCCCTGAAAGGTGGTGGGCTGCCTGCTGGTGATGTATGTAAAAATCCCTGTGCCCACTCTGGGTCTCTAGCTACCTCTCAACCAGATCTAGAGAGCAGCTGAAACTAGCATTCTGCAGCAAGTCATAAATATTAAAGCTGAGGGCAAAGGGAGCTTAGCTGACATGTATACAGCATCCATAGAAAATACCACATGCGTTCATTTTCCCACTTCCAGGAGCTGCAACTTTACATTCAAGAACAAGCCCCAGCTGCATGGTCTTGCTGCAGAGCCTGGATTGTCTCAACAGACCTAAACACTAACTTCAGGATGGCTTGGTAGCACAATATAGCAGTCTGTACTGTGTGTGTTGCCAAAGGAATGCATTATCTTGCAGGACAGAGTGTACAAATACGTAACAAGGCTCCCATCCCAATCGTTGTATTTTTGCCTGCTGTGTACTTCTCCCTGCACAGTTAATTGGCTCCAAGGATGCAGTCTAGACAACGCTTTCTCTTTCTTTCTCAAGCTAAAAATAAGGAAGTGTGAAAAGATGCCAAACTTGGACAGACAAGTAACAGACTAAAATTTTCAGAAGATTATGGGGATTCCACTTCTTATATTCTCTTATTAAAGTTGCACCTTATTTTGTTCTCTGTATGGAAAGAAATACTGATAATCTTGTTCAGTAGTAACATAAATCTGACTCTCCTTTTCTCTAAAAACTCAAAAAATACAGATACTTTTAGCCAGGAAATGCATCTGGTCCTGTGCCCAGATGAGAAGAAAGGCTCCAAGTACCCATCTGGATTCAGAAATAAACTCAGCACCTCGGACTCATCACTAACGGAAAGAATGACATGCACAAGCATGACTTCATGGTCATAAGGCCTTGAAAATGTACATCCAAAATGTTTGTAACAATATATATATTATCAGTTTTGGAAGCTGCTAAAAATAAAAAGACAAATGCTGAAGCAGTGTAGAGTATCTGCAGGGGAAAGGTGCTTTGTTCCAGTAAGCTGGGGATTTTTTTATCTTTGGCTCACAAGTCTGCATTATTTTTTGGCCATACACTCAAACTTGAACCCATGCAGAACCTACAGAAATGTACAAGAAGCAGAAGATGGCTCTTGCTTCCTTAGGCTCAAACCCCAAATTTTATAAACTACATTGAACACTACATACAACATATGTTTTTCTACCTCTTTTTCTTCCCTTGTAATAAATACAGAAATGCAGCCGTAGAACTGGGTGAATGTCACAAGTTTTTGCATAAATATTTCCAGGTTTGAATGTTTAAATGAACATGCTTCAGGCATAGAGGCAGCTGTGCTAAACTTGACAAACTGGAGAAGCCCAGGAGGTGGGTTGTGAGGAAAAACTGAGCAATGGTTTTTGTACTCCTCGTGGCCGAGTGTGGGCTTTGCTTAATTTCCACCACCAAAGGTCCAGATGAACTCTGCTGTTCCACTGATTTGCTTTACTTTGACTATATTTCTACCCACTTTGTCCTTCCACCTTGTAGGGACTCCAGGAAATGCATTTACTGGCTATGGTATGTGGTAATAACAGCCTTGTAAGGAAATCACAGAATCACAGAATCTTAGGGGTTGGAAGGCACCTGGAAAGATCATCTAGTCCACCCCCCCTGCCAGAGCAGGGTCATCCAGAGCACATCACACAGGAACGTGTCCAGGCGGGTTTTGAATGTCTCCAGAGAAAGAGACTCCACAGCCTCTCTGGGCAGCCTGTCCCAGTGCTCTGTCACTCTCACAGGAAAGAAGTTTTTTTTTCAGATATTTACATGGAACCTCCTGTGCTCCAGTTTGCACCCAATGCAAATGTCACAAAAGGATTTGTCAAAGGTGTGGGTTTTGAACGTGCCACCCCGAGGATTTACATTGCAAAGGTATTTCCAAGAGCTCCCTTCTTACCATCTGAGAGCAGATACCTCGTGCGCTGTGTGTCAAGGCAGCTTGAGGTGGGAGGTGCAAATGTGGATACTCCTTATGTGGGAAATGACAGCATCGGCTTTCGACACCTTATCTTGCACGGACAGTAGTCCAGCCTGGTGGAGGGACCCTCAGCTCCACCTCCAGTTACTTCAACAAACAAAGCTACTTCTACCTCCCTGGCCTTATTGAGGAAAGCTGGCATCAGTCCCAAACCAATTCCTGCTCTCTCCTGAGGCTGCTATGAGTGACCTGCCAGTTGGGCTGACGGCCAAGATAAGTGGTAAGTGCCAGATTGCAATTCTCTCTCTTCAGGCAACAACCAGTGAACCCAGAGTAAAATGTGCGACAAGCTTGGGGCTGGACTGCAGGCGATTTGAGATTTTTTGACCCACACAATAGACAAGACATAAGACCTGGTATCAGACAGGAGAGCCTGCAGCCTGTGTGCAATAACAGGAGAACCCTATTCCAGGTCACCCATGGGATGTGGTAGCGAATAATGAGGGGACGGAGGAGAAAACAGCTTGGAGGATCATGTGTGTCTTTCAGGCAGAGAACACCACCAGGTGAAGAAGCTTGGGCTTGCTCTTCTTTCCCAGAGCTGCTGCTCCATCTGCTCCAGCAGTTTCCAAGCACTGCCAGTGCTGTATCAGTTCTCACAGCTGCATTGGTGGAATCCCTCTCTTTAGAATATTTGTAATCAGCTACAATTTTGATGTGCTGCCAATATATTTTCTTTCAGCGGTTCTTCCAGGAGTGAGGACATAGTGAGTTTTCAATAATTTCTGATGTGGCAATACCTGAAGAGAAATTTGCAGAAGAAAACAAGGTACTTTCCTGTGCTGATCGCTTTCTCCCTGCCAGACTTAAAAATGTGAGTTGAATAATAAAGGCATCAGAGCTTCTCAGAAGAGGTGACAAGAACCCTTTGTTGGGTGAAGTGTTAGCCCAGCAACAGGGATCACGGTGCACTGCCTGTTTCTATAAAATCAACAGCTGAATTTTGCTTTTGTGGGTTAAACAGACTAAAGGATATCCAACCCTAGGTAAATAAAGGTGCAAAGCACTCAAAGGCAAAACCCCTTTTGGTCAACAGCTGAATTTTGCTTTTGTGGATTAAACAGACTAATAGGAGGTGCTAAAGGATATCCAACCCTAGGTAAATAAATGTGCAAAGCACTCAAAGGCAAAACCCCTTTTGTGAAAAAAATCACATCTCGCAGTCGTGATCTTAGTCTTCCCTCCTCCTGTCCCAGGACGTGGCTGTGGCAAGACCTGGGAGCTGCTCTGTTTCAGTGACCTCCTCCTGCCTGCAGATAAAGTTCATGGGAGCTGACAGAGCATCAGAATTTTATTAGCAGTTTTCCATTGCATCATACCAGACAACCATCACGATGAAAACTGATGTTAATTGAGCTGGTGTGACACGGGTTTTGTTCTAACCCAAAAGTATGTCTAAACCCATTCCATCAACACTTTTTGTCATGTATGAGCCATGTAATGATTAATGTAGACAGACTTCATCAAGAAGGGCCATTCCACACCCTCATCCACGTATTGTTAATTCCCACCTATAGAAAACATGTCTGGGCAAGACTCGACTACATTTGCTCTGCAAGATGTTTTCTCAGGAAAATAATGAGATTATTCATCCAGAGATTAGGGAGCTTGATTTAACCTCTCCTTTGAAGGACAGGCACTTTAATGACACAGCACTCTCCGACTGTATTTGCAACGTTGGACTCAGAGCTGAACCTCCTGACTCAGGCATATGGGTTGTACTAACTGCTTTGTACTGAGAAAGCAGAGCTGGAATATGCATAGTAACTTCTAAGGACTGTGTAGGTGGAAGTCCTGGGTTTTTTAAAAAATAACTTACATTTATTATTATGTTGTGTGGTTTTTTTTCTTTTCTTTTTTTCTGAATAATTAGGCATAATCACTTCTGCAGATGAAGGAAAATACCCCTTTCCAGGGAATAAACTATATGGTGTAGAAATACTTCAGTATTACAGAGCTTATTATTTTGTATGTTCTACTCTTTCAGTTATACTGATGTAGTTAAAGCATTTTCATCTGGACAAAGGTTTTAGTTTTTGATGGCTAGTTCACTGACCCTGCTATTGCATATCTTTAAATTCTGGTTTAGACATACACAAACATTTGTTTCCTGGATGCCATCAGTCAAGTCAGCCCTGTCTCTATTGTGAAAATATTTTTACAGTGAGAAGGTATTTGTTGTCCCTTTTGGTGATGTCAATCTAGACAATTCTCCTTGTGCCCTTCTCCAGATCCTCACTCAGGGGAACCTTCACAAACATTTTGCTGCACAGGTGATTCATGTTCAAACACAAAAAGCAGAGCAGTCAGCTTTCTTTTCAAAATCTGTCTCAGGAAAGCTGGAATTTCATAGAAGCAAGCACATATTTGCTAACTATTTTTTTTTCTTTAATTGTCTATAATTTGTCATGTTGTTTGTTTGTTTCTGCAGGGCTGTTACTAGAGAATGGCAAACTAATAAAATGCAGTGTGGTTTGAAGTAGATTGACTGCCAACTGGATTTAAAAAAAAAAAAAGAGGCTGTAATAAATCAGTGAGTCATCTGACATTCGCAGGAAAAAAAGTGGGATGTACAGTAGGAAAGTGTAACATGGAAAGGTTGCTGCAGCATGCCCTGTTCTCCTGCTGTGCCTGTGTTACTGACGCTGAAGATTGGATCTTAACCAGCACGGCTGTTCCCATGTAGAAAAGAAGCTGCTTCAGGAGCATTTCACAGTAGGAAAGGGAAGAGGAAGGTTTGTAGCTTGCATCAAGTCTTCATCGCCAGGAAAAAGGGTCGGGAAATAAAGAAAATAATACAAATTACCTCTGGGTATTTTTATGTGTGGCATAGGTTGACAGAGAGCAGAAAATCTTTCAGAAAACCAGGATAAAGTCATTAGTGATTGTGACAATGGGGAGAGAGTAGGGCATGAAGAAAAATATGTTCTCTCTTAATTACACTGTAGACTTTTTCCCTTGGGTTCTCTCTCAGTTGGAGTATTGATGCTTCATAGTTAATTAGCTCTTCCCTCCTTCAGAGCAATTTTGTAATATTAATTAATATATAATTATTAACCTATTAATCCTGCCGATCGGCTTGAAGTATTGTACAAATGGTTAAAAGCAAACAGCAACTGAAACAGAGCCATTATTTTTCAAAAGTGTTTTTTTTTAACTTTAAATCTGCTGCTGAGCCCTATAAATGCAGAGATTCAAGGATCTCTGCTTCAGGATCCCTGCCTGCAGGAGATATTACATAGGCACATTCAAGGCTATATAGAAATGCAGGTCCCAGTCCTGAGATACTGTCTCAGGTAAAGCCTTAAGTCCTGTTCCAACAAGCCCTCTCAAGTCATGCCTAGCTCTCAAGATGGGAATTGTCTCACAGGTATTACAAAAAACTTTTAAAACTTGCGAAGACCTAACTGATGCATGGAAACCCCAATGACACTGACCCCGCTGCCAAGATTCACTTCAGGAGAGGTTTCGCGGGTGCGTGGAGCTAAAGCAACAAAGCTGGCACATGCCAAGATGCTTTCAAATTTTTGAAACCCACCTGCACTGTAAATGGCTTCAGGGAAGATGTGGGAGATGGTGGAGCAGGATGAAGAGTTGGGTTTGAGAAAGGCAGTAATTTACATTTCTGTGGACGTCTATCGGTAAAATAGAGAGTTCTGTGGTTGAGTCTAGATGGTGCTGTACTGAGCTGTACTTGTGATACAACAAATTGGTAGCCCTCATAAGCTGCTATTTTGTTCTCCAGAATCTCAGGTTTCCTTAAAAGAGGTAGAGAAAGGTATCAATAATGGTATATAAATCAAAAGGTATAGAAGCTGGGTGGAGAGCAGAGTGGAGCCTGAACAGAACTTGAGACTGCCACGTAGAGGTCACAGGAGTTAGCTCAGCAATGACAGAGGAAATATCAATATCTTTATTCCTATATTTGCTTGTGTAAAGGATTGATGGATGAACTGGGCACACCCTGCACTCACACCCCCAGCTCGTGGTGAACAAAAGGTCTCTAGCAGCTTTTGGCTGTGTGCACACAATGGCAGACCCGTTCTTTTAAAACAAAATCCAGGACAGAGGGATTGATGTGGCCATTTCATCAGCACATTTTTGTCACACAAAAGAGGAGACACAGGATCACAGATCTACCCTGCTGACTGAAACTTGCCATCTCATAGAAATGTGGGATTTTTTTTTCTCCTTTTGTAAAGGAAACAATCCGAGGTAGAGAAAGGTATCAATAATGCGTATATAAATCAAAAGGTATAGAGGCTGGGTGGAGAGCAGAGTGGAGCCTGAACAGAACTTGAGACTGCCACGTAGAGGTCACAGGAGTTAGCTCAGCAATGACAGAGGAAATATCAATATCTTTATTCCTATATTTGCTTGTGTAAAGGATTGATGGATGAACTGGGCACACCCTGCACTCACACCCCCAGCTCGTGGTGAACAAAAGGTCTCTAGCAGCTTTTGGCTGTGTGCACACAATGGCAGACCCGTTCTTTTAAAACAAAATCCAGGACAGAGGGATTGATGTGGCCATTTCATCAGCACATTTTTGTCACACAAAAGAGGAGACACAGGATCACAGATCTACCCTGCTGACTGAAACTTGCCATCTCATAGAAATGTGGGATTTTTTTTTCCTTTTGTAAAGGAAACAATCCTTCAACATCTACCAAAGTTCCTGGATATATTTGATATATGAGGCAAAACTCCCTTCTTAAGCCTTCCCTCTTCCCAGGTGATGATAAGCTATGGAAAACTGTGAGAGTTAACTGGATGGGTCAGTTCCAGGTGGAATTTTATTTAGAAGAAAAGCATAATTCTGACAGAATATCAGCAGTATTGTTTCTTGTATTATTAGACAATAAACTGTAATGCATTGCAGCGCAGCTTTAACAGAGGAGCTTCACAGTCATATATTATAAACAGAAACATTAGCAGTTTTATCATCTTGTTCCAGGTGATCATCTTGTTCCATATAATTATTAGCTTTTGCTTTTCGGATGAAGTAATCTTTGGAAATCTGTTCCTGTTTAATTCGCCACATTGCCTACTGACTGCCACAGGCACCTCCTGTGCAGGTGTAGTCTTGAAGCTGTAAATTCATTTTCAGAAGCAGTTCCAAGAAGGAGCTGCTCAGGCTGGAATCTGCAGCAGAAATGCTCTTCTGCATCAGACTTACTGTGTAAGACAAGAAGACAATCTGTTCCAAGGCTATCTCTAACAAGTTTGCTTCTGAGCAGGGAACCAACCAAGCCAAGAGACATGGTGAAGGTTTTCCTGTGTTCGTTTGTGATCAGGGCTTGGAAAGCTTGGTCTTAGCTCCCCTTGAAGTCACTTGGAGTTTAGATGTACTTAGCATTACCCAAAAGTAGGTCCTAATTAACTGGCAGGACTCTGAATGAATAATGGCCTGGGGATGGGCTTTGTGTTCCCGTTGACGGAGCGATAAGTCCTGCGATTGCACGCACATGTTGCTTCCCTGCCCTGGGTCTGTGATGAACAGCTCCACGTGATCTCCAGCTTTAGTGCCAACAAAAAGAATGTGCATTAAAACTGACAGCAGCTTACAGCCCCTCCCAGGATTTCAGTCTGTTTCCTGGCTGTATGGGGGTGTTTTTTTAAGCAGAGTGACGGCAGTTGTGATTGTCATGAAAATAAAATACCGGAAAAGTGAATAAAGGATATGGGGAAAAGCTGAGCCTTTGGTATCTCCCACAGCAATCCAGAAATCAGTCTCTGAGCACCTCTGCCACATGATAATGTAAAATACAACCAAAGCAGAGTGACTGTGCTCATAGCCTTTTGACTAATGACAGCAAAGAAGGTTTTCAGCCTTCTTTCACTTACAAACCACAACTATGTTAACCTGCCCAGGATGCAAAGATTACAGAAGCTTACAACATCTTCATTAGAAAGCAAAAAAAGGGCATATACTGAGTTCTACCAGCCATGGTGATCCAGTGATCCCAGAGATCAATGAAATAAGGGACTGCAGAAATGCTGTGATGACGCTGGGTCTCTTGAGGGTATCCTCCTAGTATTAGACACCTTCTCAAGGAGTTTCCTATTTTTTGCCTCAGCACAATTGTGCCTACTATGAAGCAACCAAACCTTGAATTTAGGAAGAGGGAAGTTCAGTATTTAACCATCGTGCCTGATGATATCTGGCTTAGAGAGAGTAATAACCATCTGCTAAGAAGTAATTTTTAAAAATGAAGGCTGGGACTTTCAAAAGAACTGATGAGACGTTTGTCTCAGACCACAAACTCCAGAGAATTAAAAATTCTCCATTTTAGCTGTTTAGTTTATCTGTTAGGTTTTTAATCATAGATCTCTGTTATCTTGTCTTGGAGTTTCACATGGAACTTTGGAAATCAATTCCTGGCTCTTCTGTCCCAGTGCTGCTTTTATAAGAGCACATATTATCCCTGACATTGGCCCAGCCTTTTCCCTCTACAAAGTTCCACAATGTGCTTTGGGTAGTGGCAAATTCAGCTCTAACCTTTTCCCCTCCAGAGGCAGCTGATTTTCTTTAGGTGTAAGAAGGCACTTTGAGGATCCAAAGCCTGGTAGCCAAATTTTACTCTGTATTCACAACTAGAATGAATAGTGTAAGGTAATGCTCTGCTCCATAAGGTTTGTTCCCCTAATCCCAGACCATAGCAATGAAGAAGTCCTTTGAAATTATTCCACAGTAAATTTACCTTTGTAAATCATCAGGAAGGGTTTTGGCAGACTTTTAGCTGCTGGGACTGCCATTATTCCTTCTTTGACCCTCATCCAAAGCACGTTCATGTTGCAGAAGGTAGAGTGAGTTCTCCCTGAATGCCTCTGCACAGCGTGGATGGGGAAAAGTCATGAAGCATCTTTTCCTCCTCTCTCTCCTCCTTGTTGCTGTGCTGAGCTCTGGTATGGGTAAAAGCCAATCTTCATGTGATAGTTATTATTATTATTATTATTATTAGTCTTGGATGATATCTCAAAATGACATCAAGCTCACTAGAACATATAGTAAGTCATTAAGAGGATTAAAACAAACTTAAGCTCTTTCTCACTGTCAATATCTATTGCCTAGGTGATGGTATCTGAAACTGAGGAGAGGAGACTGTCAGTCAAAGCCTGTTTTTCATTTCCACTGAAGAAACTTCACAGAGGCAAATCTATCAGTAGAAAAACAATGAGCATCTGACCCCTAATATTAATATATTAAACTTTTGCTTCCCAACATCGTTCCTTATCCTTGCCATAAAGACAGGGATACTCACCACTGATGCTGGTGTGATTTCTGAATATAGTTAAACTGGGGCCTACTCAAGGGATTTTCTTGGGGTGAAATTGGTAGCATACTTTTCTGTGCCTGCAGTTGGCATAACTGAAGGGTCTTCACAGCCCTACTCTACTTTTTCTATATGCTGTCTTTGATATACACCTGATAGTGTCTGAGCACTTCAAAAGCATGCAGAGGCTCAACCTCCTTCGTGCTATGGGACAGTATCCAATTTTACAGGGGATTGCATATTCACACTGCCAAACTTTAGGCTTCTGGCTTGGCACATAGGAGCCTCAGCCTTCTTGTAGAGCCACCTAAGTCCCCAGCCACCTAAGTTGGGTATTCTGAATTATCACAAAGAGATTAAAAACCTGGCTTTTACGTGTGGCTTCTTATTTGGGAACACACCATTTCTGGTTGTTCTGGGAGCATCTTGACCTTGATTTGCACATGGTAAAGACTGAGGACCATAGACCTCAGATGGATTTGGAGGCATTAAAGGCCTGGCTCCAAATGGGCAAACAAAAGCAAACAAGAAAAATCAGGAGCCATTTTTGAAAACAAGTGCTACAGCTCTCTGCCAAAGGAGGCCTAGGATAACTTATAGGTGATTGCTCCCCTGCATTTTCTGTCCAAATGCCATACTTTAACCTTACTATCCTTTGATCTTAATGAGAGAAGATACAGAAAAGTCTAGAAACTAAGGCTCAAGCCTATGTGTTTCATACGGGGTTTTTAAGCAATGATGTAAACCTCAGGAAAAAAAAAAAAGTATGGTAGATATGGAGAAGTACTTCTCTGGCTGGGAAGTTACTGGCTATTTGAAGAGGAAAGAGGGGAATATGCTTGGCTTCTTCCTACAAATATATCGCTTGTTTGTAATGACAAATTTATGAATGAGCATGTTATTTCTTGATCTGCAATTATTGAAATTTTTTTGGTAAATGTTCTTGTGGTTGCTCTGCCTGTCTCTGAGAAGTGAGGGGTTTATTGATAATTATGGAGTTGCTAACTGCATTGCATTGATTTGATGTTTTACATTTCTCTCCTCTTTTTTTCTTATTAGTATTTTCTTTGTATTTTTCTTAGTATTTGCTTTCCTAACAAGTTGTGCCTCTCTGCTTAACATTGTGTTCTGTCTTTCCTATAATGAAATATTTTTCGCAAATACTAGAAGCTATAAAACTTTCTGGGCCATAAAAGTAATGTACCTCACACGTATTCACAGAGCACATCTGATGCACCGAGCATCAAGCACTGCTGGAAATTTGTACAGCCAAAAAGGATCTTTTTCCAATGAAAGAAAAGGTCTTGTATACTCAAAATGCAAGGAGAACAGGATTCAGAGAATAAAATACCACACAACTGCAGTAGTCAGTTGTGCTGGTTTGCTTTGGTTTGACAGGTTTTTTTGGTAGCAGGGGAAGGGCCCCAGGAGTGGCTCCGGTAAGAAGCTGAGAAGCTGCCCCTGCTCCAAACCCAGCCAAGG
>NW_009952796.1:3887173-3911972 GCF_000747805.2 Chaetura pelagica
GTGGGGTAACATCTGCAAGCCCTGCTCTGTGTGTGTCTGTGTCATGTGTGTGTTTGATCAGTGTGAAATTAAATTACTGTTTTTTCCCCAAGTTGAGTCTGTTTTGCCCGGGACTTTAATCAGTGAAGAACCCTCCTTGTCCTTTGTCTCGACCCATGAGCTTCTAGTTGGCCGTTGTCCTCCCCATCCCTCACAGTGGGTGTGTGGGGGGGCAGCTGAGTGAGTGGCCATGGGGCCGGTTCTTCGTTGTCCTGTTACGACCAAACCAGAACATCAGTACTGCTGGATTGTCATGGTTTGAGACAACATGACAACAAAGGAACAGCCCCATGGCAGCTCACTCAACTCCCCACACACACTCTGGGATGAGGAGGACAAAGCTCATGGGTCTTGTGGCCCTTCCCCTGCTACCAAAAAACCCAACAAACCAAACAAGGACATGGATCTTTGTGTAGAACTGAGCCCTAACTGGCAATGCAGGTTAAACACCATAAAAAGTGAGAAAGTAAAAGCTGTGCAATGTTTAAAATAAAGTTGAGAAAACTGATCTTTTTTTGTTCCATTCTCTTCCAGTTAATTTACTCTCAGACATTGCTACAGAGTATTGAAGGATAAAAGAAGACAAAATCATGGCATTTTCTTAAGACATTGAATTATTAATGAAAAAGCAAAATAATATTAATATTAAGCTATATGAAGCAGCTCTTTACATAGATTAAATAAAAGCAGAACCAGTGGGGATTTCTGAATTTGCTGGCCTAAACTACCTGATAGTGTAGAAACAAAAGCCCTTTGAAAGGACTTCTACAAAACGTCAGTAAGTCCCTATATCTTAGGTAATCCTGAGTTGACTAACTGAACGATAAGAATGTAAACTTTCATATTTGGAGCTAAAGATAAAAAAGGTCTCCAAATGAGCTTCAAGTTTATTTGTGAATCTGGTCCAATGTCCGTAATGTCTGCTTCCTGAGCAAGCAGAAAACTACAGGGGTTATGAGTCTGGGGATGGAAGAAAATTTCACAAGCATCAAATCAGTAGGTTTCTCCTCACTATTTTTATGGTTCCTTGGCTTTCAAGAAATAATTTTAAACTGAGTTGTCCTTTCTCTCTCCCTTTCCCTCGTTATGACGTTGAAAGAGCCTGAGAAGATGAAACTGCTAAATCCTATTGTCCTGCTTTCCTTTTACCTTACTGGATTGTCGGTTCTGGGTCTTCTCTAGTTTTGCATTAACATCCTTTGGCATCCTGGAAGCATGTGTGTCAACACTCACCACGTGTTAGTTAAAACGGCCAGGAGAAGGTGATGCGAAAGGAAAGATCTGCTCAGTGCTGAATAGCTTAGTAACAGACGCTTCCTTCCTCCAACATGTTAATTAATTCAAAATCCAAACAGTAAAGTGGAGAATATGTGGAAGGAAACAGAGCCATCATCACTACTTGTTAGCTAGCACCACCAAATGAATGCTGATGTCATGCAGTCAAATGAGGCGAGAGTAAGTACAGTCGCCTTGATTATTCTGGGGCCACATCTAAGCCTGGGTTAGGGCAGCAAATTAGAGAGCACATTTCAGGCATTCACAAATCATGGAGAATTAAAAAAATAATAATAAAAAATCTGTCTTTCAACATTTGCTTTTTCTTTCTGCATGGCAGGTTCTTTTCAGCTGGCGTTCTGTGAGTGGCACTGCAACTTGTCCTGTGTGCTCACCTCCAGATGTATTTGGACATTTTGAAGAAGGCTGTACTGCTCATGTCTGTCTGTCATCACTTGCTGGCGTAACTTTTTAATTAAAAACTGACAAGACCAAGAAGACTGACTATGCAGTTGTCAGTGACTGATTTACAAGAAGTTTCTTGAAAGATCTCTTTATGCATGGACATTGTCTGTTATTTAACCAAAAGGAGAGCACATAAGCCACGGACATGTTCTCAGAATCTTGGAAGACATTAGTCATGACCGAGTGACAGTATTCATTTGAAGCGATGAGGAAGTTTGGCACCATAGGTCCCATTTTAGAATCAATCCATTTGCTCAGCCTTGGGGGCACAAAATGAGGTGCAGAGGAGAAATTTGACATCATCCAGTTGTCTGACAAATCAGATGACTGGTAGAGTTGTTCAAACTAAACACTGGGATGTGCAAATGATTCATAACACTATCCAGGGAATGAGCTACGTGGAGTCTCCGGAATGTGAAGTCAGTCAATGGTATTCTTTTTAAGAGACTGGTATGTTGCTCACCTCTAGCAGTAACTATTTATATTTGTCTTAGTTTTTCTGTTAAAATTGTCTGTTCTGAAATCAACAAAAACTGAAAATGGTTTGTACAACATATTTTGATGGTTATTTGTTCAACTTCCTAATTAACCCTCTTCCATTGTATTCATCATCTGGCAAAAGATAATGGCTGCAAAATTTTTGTTCCCATAGCTCTGCATGTTTATCAGATTACTTCATCAAATGATAATCAGAATTCATTTTTGCAGAAGAAACCAAAATGTCCTCTTTAGAGATGCTAAAATGAAATCAGGCATTCCTCTGTACTGGTACACTATTGCTTCCAGCTTGAGAATGAAAAACAGGCCACTGCTACAGTCAAGGCTGGCTGACATAGTGGTGGAAACCTCATTGCCAGCTCACACGAATCGTCCTACAGCTTACAGAGTGGAGCTACATAAGTGGTTTTATGGGAAAGTGTAGTGCATGCAGGTCACTTGTGATTTTAACAAAACAGCAAAGTTCTGTTTGTATTGGAACAGGAGATGCTTGCATTGACCACATAGCTTTAATTTTCCAGACAACACTTAACATGTGAATAGCTGTATGGAAGAGTACAGAATATGTGTTTTCTAACAGAGAAGCAGGGAGCAGGCTGCTATAAACATGCAAATATTCATCCTGAAGAAATCAGAACTAGCTACTCTTTTAACACAAGTGTGAACTACAAAATTGCAGTGTGTGGCTAGTGATCATCACAAACAGTGATACAAAATGAGAGACTGCAGTCCTACAAGGGTGCTGAGGAGCAAGGTTGAGTTGTTTCCTGGTGTCTAAGAGTCTGAAAACAATTTTCAGAGGTAAAATGAAAACTAGCAGAGTAGCAAGCAGATGCATCATGCAAGGTTTATAAGGAAGTTACTGTCAGGAACAAATTAGCAAAAGAAAGAAGATGTGAATGGCCTTGCAGAATTTCTGTGCTTTAGGACCACATCCTCCACGCCTCTCCTTCCTACAGCTGTCGCTGCAGCTCGTGGGCTCAAATATAGGCCATGGTCACTGCCACCTCACACCATGCAGCCCTGTGATATGGAAGTGCTAGTAAGCTGTGTTTAGGGCTGGGACTTGCCCAGTTTCCCAGATGAAACTTAGATTAGGAGCTAGAGGATTTGGGGTCAGCACTTCATATGGGGCTAGTTTTGGGGCCTATGAAGACCCTAGGCTGTAGTATTATGTGTGATTTACTGCTGCTTGATATTGTAAAGGAGAGGGGGTTTTAAGGTTTTACTGGCACTCACACAGACCTTTGTGGTCTCTGTCAGAATACCCACCAGAATGCAGGCACCTTTAGGGAACACTTTCAAGACAAAAAGGGAATAACAAACAGACCGCGCTGGCTGTTCTACAGAGGCAAAGCTAGAGAGCTCCAGGTGAATTACCCAGGGACAAGCTGAACCACCTTTTTGCAGGCATTGCAGGTAGAGGCTCTGAATATAACATGTTGGTTATCTATTCACAAAGCACCCAAGGCTGCAGTGCAGGCACTGGAGACAACCAACCAACCAGCTTAAAACCCACTGCAAGCTCCTTTGATCTTGTGTATGCATTGGGATTCCATCAGGAGATTTATGAAAGCAGACAACGCTGCACAAACAAGCAAGGCTGAAAATTGCACAAGAGCCCAACACAGACAGGAATACTGAATCCACTGCGCCACTGTCATGACAAAGTCCTTTCTCTTGCTCAAGACCCTTGCAAAGCTGTAATATCCTTCTATACAAAGAGAACCAAGGATACAATGAAATTGCTGACCCATCTTATTCCTCCATCTTACCGTATTCCAAAGCATCTCATATTTGTGGCAAGACCTAGAGCAAGCAAAAGGAACTTGGATTACACTTCACTGAAGATGGGGTGGTGTTAAGGGAGCAGTTTTGTTGCACTTAGCATGAGGATTGATATTAAGAAAGTATAATTTTAAAACTTTTTTTTTCTTTTTTCTTTTTTTTTTTTTTTAATCTGCTTTAGGCTTTTTGATGCTGTGGCTCCCCTGAAGCAGTAAGTAGTGCACACAAATGGAATGGCCAACATGTAGTTCAAAAAGAAAAAGGAGAGAGAGAGGGATCTGTTCCAGCAACTACTGGACCTAACCCAACAGAAGGCTCTAAAGCACTTCCTGGAGAATCCTCAGAGGACTGAAATGGAGCTCATTGCCCTGGCAAGAGCCCTGGCACAGGCATTGCAGGAGAGGAATGTCAGGGATTAACTTCTTTTGTGATCAGCTATAATGACAGTATCCCGGGGTACTGCACTCTGGAGAAGATACACCATTCATGGTTAATTGGAGGGCCTTCCCACAGCATGTGATGTACAATCCCACACCTTCAAAGATGGATGAGAGCAAATACACTACCTACATTGGTCATTCTTAACTTGTCTGTGGTTTGCAGACCTTTAGCACCTTTTCAGCAGAGGTTCTGATTTGTGTTCAATTAACTTACACCATCTGCTTGCTTTATTACCTACCTACCTAATTACCAAAAGGTCAGTTCACCAGGGGCTTGTTATTCACACAATGCGTTAGCGTTACTTTTACATTTATTTTCTGCTATTATTTAACACAAAATAAACTTATTATGATACCACTCAGCTGCAAAATTTCATTGCAGTGCCACCTATAAATAGCCTGATACCTTTCCATGCTGTTAACTCCAAGTATGAGTAAATGCAAACACATATTCTTGGTTACACGACATTCCTTCCATCCAACTATTTTCTGGTCTCTAAATGGGGGCATAAAGCCTCCCTGATCCTGTTTCCCTGACCACATGAGGCGGCTTGCCAACATATGTCCAGAGGATCTGTTGACCTCCTGTTCTCCACAGTACTTCAGCATCTTTCTCTTACACTGACACATGTGCAGAAACCATCCAGCACTTTGCATGCAGACTCACAACGCTAAGATACACCACCTTTTACACAGATGTTGCTACTGACTTCAGCTACTCCACAGCAAATTCATAGCACTCTGCAAACACATCATTCAGAATTAGACCACTATTTTTCTCCAGTCCAACCAACAGATAAAAAGGTTTAGAAAGCAGAGAAGCATAAAGCTAGGTGTATTTTCTACAGTGATACGGAGCACTGAACTGACATGTCAAAATCCACTAAGAAATAATGATTCTCACTGATCTGAAAATAACTTAGGTTTGCATAATTACCTTTTCACCAAAGAAGGAACCTGTGACTTGGGGTTTGTGATGTAATTTTGTGTGCTCATCTTATTTATGCTTTTTGTTATCTTATTATTAGTAATCACAGTATTAATGCATCACCTGCTAAAGGTATCTGAAGGTATGCAAAAGGTATCTAAAGCCCATTTGTCAGTAAGGACTTTTTCTAAACACTTTGAAAGACAGTGGAACTAATAAACTCCTTTGCATTGCTATGTCTTTTTAAGTGATGCAACAGCAGCCTTCTCACAAAATCACAAATGCCCATATAATAACAGCCTCTCGTTGATCAATCATTGCAAAACTGACTTGCTACAGCCATTAGCAGTCCAGCATGGCAACTGGAGAGGAGCTCTTTGTGTATGTGCCTGTTGCTGATTCAGGTGTGAGTGGAACTTTTAGCTCTCCTCTGCAAGATGACATCCTGGGGGTGCTCTGCTGCACCCACCACCGCACCCAGAGCGGTACTGCACTTAGCGGAGCCACTGCAGATAGATGCTCCACTGAAGTCCTCACTCATTTATCTTCATTATCAATACCTAGAGAAGAAGCAGGGACACTCATTGCAAAACCCCAGCCTGTATACTTCATGGTGGCCATGCCACAGTGTACTGCCAGAGAAGCCACTGGCTGCAGAACGAAGAGACATACCATCACACCAGAGGCTGTATTCCCAGAACGTCAGGCTGTTCAGTCAAACAAGGTCAAAGCTATGTCAACACAGTGGTCAATAAGGAGGATACTATAAACCATCACGGCTTGGGTATATTTAAATGCCACATAGTTTAATGAGGTTTGGGCAAACAACGCCACACAATATCTATGTGAAAACTCAGAGTTGTCATAGAAAATAATGCAATGTTAGTTCTAGAGAGGAGACGTCTGCCTTGTGCACTTCCAGAGTGGACTACAAGCCAGCTCTCCTGCAAACCATCCTCCCATTAGAAAAAGCCGTATGAATGCATAAGCAATATACATTAGGATGTAGCCCATGGAAAATCATTCAGCAGCCTTTTGGCTAGGATCCAGCTCTGGGACAGCTGAGTGTCTGTGGGAGCACTGGGCTCCTCACTGCAAGCATTGTCTTGTGGCTGACAGCATCACAGCTGTGAAAAAGCACACTGAGGAGCCTTGGCTGAACACTCCACATTACTCAGTTGGTGCAAAACATTGGTGTAACGTACAATGTTTTGGAGTAATTATCTGTGTTATCACTAGAACTCTATAAAATGTAACTATATTCCCCCACTGCCTGAGGCTCACAGAACCATCTGTTTATCGGTTATGAATGTGAGAGACTGGATCACACTCCAGAATTTTTTCATGTTGTCCTAGTACAGGCTGCATTAAGAAAATGAGAAACTGAAAAGGAAATTCCTGAATAAAGACATAAAATTTCCTACCATATATGGCCAGGAATATTTCAGGAAGACATGCTGATTAAACAAAAGAATAATAAGCAAAAAATAGATATCTACAGAGAAGACTATTGCCAATTTGTTCTGACAAACACTTTTGGCACATCTCATCTGATGGTGGCCAGTACTCCTCAAGGACTAAAAATAACTGATATAGAGACAATTAAAATAAGTGGAATCTGTCTTGTGATTCTATTGGGATTTGGATTTAAAGTGCCGGAATGCTATCGGCATTTCATCACAAGCTGATGCACCTCCTAGTCATTGTTTTGTGTCTTGGATTTGAAGATCACACTCCTTGAACAGCACACAGGAACTCTGGAAAGAGGCAGGCAGGGAAACATTTACAAGCATAGAATCAGAATTGGTTTTGTTGGAAAAGACCTTGAAGATCATTAAGTCCAACCCTTACACTAGCATACTGCCAATACCACCACTAAAATATGTCCCTAAGCACCACATCTACACATATTTTATCTGCCTCTAGGGTTGATGGCTCAACTGCTTTCCTGGACAGCCTGTTCCAATGCTTGACAGCCCTTTTGGTGCAGATTTTTCCCTAATATCTAATATAAACCTCCCCTGGCAAAACTTGAGACCATTTCTTCCCGTTCTATTGTTACCTGGGAGAAGAGAGTGGCACCTGTCTCACTACACCCTCCTTTCAGGTAGTTGTAGAGAGTGATAAGGTCTCCCCTCAGCCTCCTTTTCTCCAGACTGAACAACGCCGCTTCCCTCAGCCCTCATAGAACTTGTGCTCTGAATCCTTCACCATCTTTGTTGCCCTTCTCTGGACACGCTCCAGCCCCTCCATGTCTTTCTTGTAATGAGGGACCCAGAACTGAACACAGTGTTTGAGGTGCAGCCTCACCAGTGCCAAGTACAGGGGGATAATCACCTCTCTAGCCCTGCTGGTCACACCATTCCTGATACACACCAGGATGCTGTTTGCTTTCCTGGACACCTGGGTACTCTGTCAGCTCATATTCAGCCAGCTGTTGACAATACCCCCGTACCTCTTCCATTGGGCATCTTTCCAGTCACTCTTCCTCAAGGCTGTAGCACTGCATGGGGTTGTTGTGATCCAGGTGCAGGACCCAGCACTTGGTCTTGTTGAATCTCAAGCAACTGGTCTTGACCCATTGATCCAGCCTGTGTAGATCCCCCTGCAGAGTTCTCCTACCATCAGGCAGATCAACACTCCTGCCCAAAATGGTGTAATTTGCAAACTTACTGAGGGTGCACTTGCAATCCCCTTGTCCAGATCACTGATAAAGATATTAAGGAGGATTGGCCCCAATATTGAGCCCTATGGAGCACCACTTCTACCAACTGGATTGAACTCCATTCACCACCACACTTTAGGCCCAGCCATCCAGCTTGTTTTTCAAAAAGCAAAGCAAAGCATACAACCATTTAAGCCATGATCAGCCAGTCTCTCCATAAGAATGCTGTGGGAAATTGTGTCAAAGACTTCACTACAGCTTAGGTAGATGACATCTACGGCCTTTCCCTCATCCACTAAGCAGGTCACTTTGTCATAGAAGGAGATGAGGTTAGTCAAGCAGGACCCACCTTTCATAAACCTGTGCTGACCGGGCCTAGTTGCCTTGCTGTCCTGCATGTGCCATGTGATGGCACTCAGAATGATCTGCTCCAGGATCTTCCCCAGCATGAAGGTCCAACTGACAGGCTTGTAGTTTCCCAAACCCTCTTTCCAGCCTTTCACTTACATAGTAAAGGGAATGGATAGATCTGGTAGACTAAAAGCATGACAAGCATGGGCATTAATAAAGATAATATAATTAATGTATGATCAGAATAATAGGGGTGTTTGGGGTTTGTTTGTTTGGTTGTTTTTGGGTTTTTGCAGGTTTTTTTGTTTGTTTTTTTTTTGTTTGTTTTTTGTTGTTGTTGTTGTTGGTATTTGACCTCTAAACTGAAAGGGGTGACATTCTTGTCCCACTGAAATGAGTGAGATTTGTGCCATTGACTTCAAGACAGCTAGGATTTTTCCCCCATGTAATTAGCTATGAAAACAAGCCAAAATACTAAGTCTTCCTTGAACTGACTGGCTGAAAATCCCATTTCAAACTTCTGAGACCATGTTCAGTTCTGTGCATAACAGATGCAAATCAGAGGCTGTTATCTTGAGAAATACATCTATAAGGGAGCTAGTCCCATAGACAACTTTGGGGGAAAAAGGAAACCACAAGCAAAAAATCTGGTTTTCATTTTGGTCTCACTACTGCAGTTAACTGTGCTTTAGTCAGTGTGCCTCTCCAGTCCCTCTACTCCAAATGTTTTTTCCCTGTTTTTCTTGAAGGAAAGCATTTGAAGCACCAAAAGCTATTGCTGAAAAATTGCCTGTTAGTGTCCCAAACTAATCAGAAGGATTTTTCTAAAACAAAGGAAAATATAATTTATGACTGTATTTAGAAGATAACCAGGGTCATGGGCATTTTTACCATATATGGGAGTTCCCCATGGAGAATTTTCCCATATCCAAGTCACCATTTAACAGAAGAGATTCCTCTGTTAATGATTCTGTAATGCAGAAGAACTTGGGGTTTAAAGGTCGAATTGGCAGTACATAATAAATTGTTGGCACAAAGAGTATGTGCCCAGTGGCTGCAAATTCCTTTCTAGAGGGAATCTGGAAGGACCTTGGTTTCTGGAGGACATCTTCAAGGGCAATAATTTCACTGTCCTCTCTCTGTTCCATCATTAATCTGTCCTCGCATGTCCACATTCATCACATATTGATCTCAGTGGACTTGGAACTCAAATGAAGAGCTGAGAGTGCTGGAATGAGACTCTGCTATGGGCAACTGAGAAAAATAAACTACAGTCAGAAATTTATAATGGATTTGGGGGGTTGCTTTATTCCATTTCCTTCTCCTCTATCTCATACAAAGGAGATTTCATATGCCCCTTGAGCAGTGGTTAGCAGCACAGAGAACCTCTGCCTCAGAGTAAACCAATGTGTGGAAAAGTAAGACAGAGCTGGCCCAAAGGGTGGTCGACATGAAACAAGATAGCTGCACACAACAGACTCCATCTTTCTAAGTGACTAACTGCAGAACTGATAGTAGAGGAAGCTGTCTGAAAGCTGGGATGCATCCTGGGTTCATTCCTGACTGAAAATATTGAGAGATGCAGAGAGGCAGGGAGGAGAAGACTGGCAGAAAGCTGATTTGCTGCCCAAGGTTAGGAAACCTTGTTATACACTGGCCCTGACAGCAACATCCTGAAAAACATTTAGCAATAATGTTTCCATTACACTCACAGTATGTTTTAAGGCAGCTCTCCACACACTGTTGCCCATCAGTAGCATGAGATTATGAATATCCACACGCAAAAGAGTAAAGACAGCAACTTTCACCTAAATGTCAGCCCTTCAGCTTTTTAGCAGTTGCATGTTTCTGTTTAGTCTTTCTCTGGATTTTATTAAAATCGCAGTGGTACAAGTACTCTGTGAATTTTTTATTCTGCACTCTGCAGCTTGATAAAGGACTTTGTAAGCACGGAAATACAAGTGAGATTTTAATGGACGCACAAAGCTGTATCCGGGATACACTGCAGTCCAGTTACCTGTATCAAGAAGAAGTGTCACACTGCAATGTCTGTGTGTTACCATGAGATAACACATGCCTTCTGGGAATTAGGAAACACTTTGCCTTGCTTGTGCTTTCAGAAGACTGGCAGGAATTATCTCATGGTAATAAGTAACCCAAAATGTCTAATTCCTGCAACAAAATGGCAAGGAGAAAATAAACAATCACTTCACTGTTACAAAAGATCACGTTCCTTCCAGCTGACAAAAATGTGAGTAACTGAAGATGCCTCGTGAATGTATCTGAACTATCTGTATGCCTCTACCTAATGTATCTGCGGGTGTCCAGTTTATGATGCATACAGGTATAAATATATAGTGATAGGCACCATCTTCAGATGTGTGTAGACATTTGAGGGGGAAAAAAAAGTTTACACCCACACCTAATAAATTCTGTACATATGTTTAATTTTATAACTGTTTAATATGATGTTACCCTTTAATTGGAATTTAGAATTGTTTTGAACATGTGGCATTATTGCACCTTTTTACATGCTCTAAATGTTTATGTTGCAAGTTGAAAATGGAGCTTTTACTACCAGGATTTATGTATATGTTCATAACTAAGTTTCAGAAACATCTAACAATATTGAATTTTGAAAATCATTAAGTAGGCATATTTTAAAGGATTATATCAATTGATTTTTTTCTATAAATGGCAATTGTGCTTTTTAACTGACTTTTAGAAAGAAGCAGCTTTAATCCAAAGAAGAATATATTTTGTCGGAAGTTTTCTTGTTTTACAGGTACCAGGTTTTGAACCTTCTCTTGATTAGAGCAAACTGCAGGATTATGACACATCATCAAGCACTTCCCCACATACTTCACTTTTGAGCTTACTGCAGACTTAAGTGCTTGAAATCTGGCACAGACAAGCATGGGGCTGTGTCATTATTTTTTTCATCTCTAAGCAAAATTCTACAGCTCTCAGCCTTGGGTTCTTTAGGAATTTGCCAGAAGCCAAAAAAAAAAAAAAAAAAAAAAAAAAAAAAAAAAAAAAAGAAAAAAAAAAAAAGTTAAGGGAGGATGTTAATATTTGACTTAATGATTAGGAGAGTTTTATGTTAATTATTGATTTGTGTCCTTTAATGTATATGACATGTCCCTTGAGACTGATGAGATAGCTATAGAAAACTAATGACCTTTCCCTAGACTAACACTAAGCAAAATATTAACAACAAAAATTGCATTCCTTTAGTCTTATTGTTGGTAAGAGATCAAAGAACAAATTTGTAGCTCCATAAACATGGGTCTCCAGACACATTCCTCACACCAAGGTGGAGGAATCAGCCCCATCCATCCATTTACAGGATCTAGCCTTTGATGCTCATTATTATTTGATAAGTGACTAACAAAAACATAGTGCAGCCAGTGGCTCAGTCATGAACTATGCATTAGGGCTATTGCTTAGAATACCAGCTGCCTATAGCTTGGCCTGGTTTGTCAAATGGCACCATTTCTAATCCCTATCTGCATGACTCTCCAACCCATAGGAAGGTTTCCAGATGGGCAAATCATGCAGTTTATGAAGTGGATGAGCATTTATGCAAACATTTGCAACACTTTCTCACTCCCTAGATACGCTTGCAAGCAAAATTCTGTTGATGAACCTTGTCAAAATGTTCAAATGGTCAAAACCACATTCTCAAACTCAAACCCAAAAATATGAGGAAAAAAAAAAAGAGAACCCAGATTAACCTGTAGAAACTGTGACTCCACAAGAAGAAAGTCTCAGTACCTCAGGTAGCAGCCTGCATAGGAGAAGATTAATTTTTTTGGTCTCCCTCTGCTGTAGACTTTCTGGATAGTCTCATTTATTCTTGACATGCTTTTGTTCCCATTAGTGTGAAGGGCATTTCCCAAGAATTCCAAGATCATAGAATCATGGAATGGTTTGAGTTGGATGGGACCTTAAAGATCATCTAGTTTTGACCTCCCTGCATGGGCAGGTACACGTCCCACTAGATCAGTTTGCTCAGAGCCCCATCCAACCTGGCCTTGAATGCTTCCAGGGATGGGGCTTCCACAACTTCCCTAGTCCACCTGTTCTAGTGTCTCACCACCCTCACAATAAATAATTTCTTCCTAATAGACGGGTAAAAGGGAATTTCGTAGTTGCACTGAGCAGGTCTGAAAGGAGAAGGACTGGTAAGATCAGTAAAATGCAGATGGGGTTAGGAAGACTAGGAGTTTACTTTCTTTCCCTCTCCAAAAAGCAACAGCTCTCTCCCCTGTGAAGCAGCAGTTTCATCTTTCTCTACTGCATCTCTCATGCTGCTGGGAATAGAGGGGAAGAAGGTTGAGATCGTGGTGCAGTCCTGCTGCAAGGAAACCAAAAGCAAAGGTGAAGAGAAGGATGGGATAAAATGGGATGGGATAGGGAAGGCTTGGAGAACTACAGCTAGGTGATGGTGTCAGCAGCTGTGCTAGCAGGACGCAGGGATCAGCCATTCAGGCTAGGACAAGCTGGCCCAGCTGTGCCACCCCTTGGAGTCTGCCCCCCTCCCAGGGATGCCTGCTCTAATGCCTCCCAGTTGCATGGCATATGAGGACTATAGTGAGAAAGATGCTCAGATGCCGTGATAAAAGAGGCTGTATAAGTAACGGAGATAGGATTATATTCCTTTTCATCTCATCAAGGAATTCCCAGTGGGGAAATTTCTCTAACCATTTGTTAGTTTTTTTCTTATTTTTGGTCACAATAAATGACTGTACAGTGAACACGTGATTGCTAAATATTAGTCAATTTTGTTGGACCATCTTCCAAAAATTGAACAATACTTTTCTTGGCTTTGTCACTTGGAATTCCATTCTCAGCCTGCTATTTACTATGGCCATTTATTGATTAATACGAATTTTAGACTGCTCTTCCGTTTTTCCTCCACATCTTGGTATGCTACATACCAATAATAACAATAACCAAGATCCATTTCCTGAGCTTGTTAACTGAAGAATAAATCTGAAGCTTCTCTGTTGTCTTCACCAAAGGTCTAGAGAGCCTGCAAGGACCATGATCTTAACACTGAAGTTGCATATATGCATAGCTTTTTGTGCATATCATGTTGTAACATCAAGACCTTTTGTTTGCATGAAGCCCTAAATGCACTAAGCTACTCATCTCTCAGAGTATATTAAAACAAATGAGCATTAGAAAGAATAAGTAGCACTTGTAATTAGTAACAATTACAATGAGAGTGGAACCTATCACCATGCACTATTTTGATATTATTTCTATGCATTAACATTTGCTTTGGCCCATAAGATGAGTCACAGGAAGGACTGTCTGCATTAACAATGACAGGGACCAGATTGCCTGCTGGTATATACTGGGATAACCCCAGCGGGATCAACAGAGAGAGGCTGTTTTACAGCCCTCGGGATTATTGGCCTTGACAGCTCCACCATGAGCCTCACTGGCAGTCAGATCCAGTCTGCAGGGTGTTTTCTCTACGAGGTAAATCAAATGAATAGCTAACAAGGAATGAAAATTAGGGTAAGAAAAAATACTTGCACAAGTATGTGGTTGATTTTCAGTGATTCAAGTTTACTGTACATGCTACATCAAAACAAATCTTTGCAATTACATTTTTCTTGGGGGAAGGGAGGTGGGGGTTTTTTGGGTGTTTTTTTTGTCTGAACTCCTACACCCTGGTTAAAAGCTTAAAACAGGCTGAGTTGTGCAAGGTTGTATCAAGACTGATGAGGCAGGAAAGCACGCTGTGACACTCCCACCTGTGTGAAAGAGGAATGGACCAGTTCCTGAAGTCCGTCCTCGCTGGAGCTTGATCTTCCTCCCACTTTTTCATGTCAGCAGTCCTGACACAGGAGCAGGAGACACATCCATTCCTTACTCAGCAACAGCTGCTATGGAAATTAGAGGGAAGACTGCATACTCAGCTGCTTTTTATCCATCAGGATTTGTACTACTGCAAGCTCTGTTTCTAGTAAGAGCTGGGTAAAATCTGACCAGAAGGCCTAAAAATTTGATGTGGTAGATTTCCAATGTACATCTGTGGGGCCAATATTGGCAATATAGGACCAGTGCCAAAAGTTAGGCTTGAGACACAAAAGTAACGTGAAAAAATTGTATATATATATATTTCAGTTTCACAACTGGAATAAACTTCGGTGCTCTCAAAGATAGACTTGCAAACCATACTGGAAAATGTATGGGGACTCCAGTGAGATCTTCTGTCCCATAGTTCTTTGTAAATATATCTGACCTCTGTAAAGAAAGGAACTATTATCTTAAGTAAAACACTAGCTTGTTAAACTTATTCTCAGATATTTAAGCCAGCTTTTTCGTGTTCCTAAAAGGTGTTGGACTTTACAGCATTTTAGCTATATGCCCTTAATTTGTTTCAAATCACTATCACCAACACTGCTTAGCTGAGTTTTTAATACATTATTCCAGAATAAAGATTGGCATTTTCTTCCACTCCTGAAAGCACTGGCATCATGAAAGAGCCCTCTCACTGGCTCTAAACTAAGCTGATGAGTTACAGAGAGGAACAACTTTTCCTCCAGCAGCAGAAGCATACCAGGTGTCAGATAGGAATGACTGGCTGTGGTTTACACCTGGCAGATTTGAATAGTGACCTGGATATCAGAAACAGCATATCACCTAACAACATGAAACACAAATATAATGCATAACCTTTATGAAATATAGTGTTGCATTTCATCCCACTGCATCCCACAGTTATTATCGTGCTGTGGGCAAAGATTCAAATAGCATGCCTGATATAATGCATTTACATAATGCAGAATAATGCTTAGCATACATACAACACTGTTCATTCTCAAAACACAATCATTTAAACCTCAAAAAAGTTGTGAAATAAATCAGTATGTTGCTTCGATTATTTTTTTTTTACTGGTTATTTTTCCATTAAAACGTATATGTAAGTGCATCACATCAAGGAACCATAGATCTATGGCCAAATTTTGATCAACTTATTTTGGTGAAACTACTTATTATCTTTGACGCCAATGGGAAGCTTCCAGCAATATAAACAAAATCAGAATCTGGATCCTATTTCTACATGCTGTAAAGCTGAGCTGTTATTGGATAGCTTGACACATCTAAAAATAAACCCCCTGGTTTATTTTTAGCTCATTCTGGAAATGGGGTTGACATTGTTTTTTATGTCTCTGGCTAACTCAGAAAGTAAAATCTGACAACGTGCTTCTTTTCTCACTTGCTGTGCTCTCCTACCTGTTTCCAGGCACCCTCCCTTCACAGGCTGGGAAAACAAGATGCTGTGGTTTAGCAAGACAGTAGTACTGCTGGCAGGCTACGGCCCCGTATGGTCAGTTATTACATCTCAGGGGTGACCAGGTGTCCCAGAGTAAGGTCCTCTTTCCTCTCCCCATTCCTGACTTTGGGGTGTTGGTTTTGTGCAGCCATTTAGTCAATGCAAAGTGAACCCCACTGCCTGTCATTCCCATCTGGTCACTTCATACCCTCTTAGGACAATTTAAATGAGATCTCTTGATTCCATCCTCTTTTAAATCCATCACTGAAGCTATTGTAGCCCAGGTTATTGCCAGGTCGAGCTCAGCAGCTGTTGCAGGAGGTCCTGATGGCCTGTTTGCTCCTGATAACCTCAGAGAAGGCGGGACAGATTTCAGCTTAGTCTTCAGCCCCCTCTAAGACATGGTCAGTATAATTCACAGCAGTAAGTGGTTGTTTGCCATTTTGTTCTGCACACAAATTCTGGGAGAAAAAAAATGCACTTTCTCTTGTGGGAATAATGTGCTCATTTGAACAGGCCATTGTGGTTTAACTGTTAAAAAGTCCAAGAATGCCTGCGTCAGTTCTTCCATTCCAACAGTTTATTCTATCCTGTCATTTTGTCAATTATCTTTAAGGCTATTCTGCCAGTTCGATGCAGTCAGCAGAAAACGAAACAGGGAGTTTGCTTTTTTTAGGGGGAGATGAAAAAAAAAGTACACAACATCCCAAGCCATTTTAAGCCTCTAACATGGTAGAATGACTCAGTAAAAATAAAACGCAGTCTACTCAACACACAACAAGCTATCTTAACCAAATAAGATATTATAAAAACATTAAATAAAAGTTGTCCTAAATAAGTAACAAAATAAGTAACAAAATAGTCACTCACGAAGGCACACACATATGCTTGAATCTTGCAGTCAGGAGTTCAGCTCAAATCTTTCTTTCCTTGGTCATCTTTACATGGGGGATAAGAAAGACTACAGGAACTGACCCTGCACTCACTGAGGATTATGTAGGGTCTTTGCAACAGATATTTCCCTATTACAGAATCATTTATTGGATCAACTCATATCAAAACCTGAAGTTACTCCTGGATCAAGAGCTGTTGTGGCTTGGATTGCAACACGCACTGCTGCTGTAGGACACCTTCGCACCTTTCTCCATCAACAAGCTCTTGTTGTGCCACCGTAGAATGTATCTTTGGAAAAATGAGATCCTGCCACAGACAGAAACTCCATTTAGCACAGAGTTGGTGTTCCCACAGAAACCACACCACTAAACTCTGCAGAAGGCAGCTGTAGAGTGAGAACATCTGTGACTACTTAGGTTAATTGCCTAACTATTCTCCCATTTCTGGTCTCTGATGGCCCTCTGAAGATCAATGGCAGATCACCAGGCAGCTTGATGCAGGCTTTCTGCCATCCTGTCCTACCTCCTGAGGTTATCTCAAGCTGGTTTTAAATCCGTACCCAGAGGGTCCCAAAGGAGTACTTATAGAGAGTCTGCTGTCTTCTTTGTCCCTGGCTTCCTCCCTGTTCCTGGGCAGACCACTTATTCCCTCCACTCCTCAGATCTACAGCTGAACAACAGCTGCGGAAGCTTCCCAGCTTCACAAGTCTAATGCAAGTGGTGCATTATGTTCTTACATGATAGATCAGATATGGCTGTGATAAGAATCATTTAAGTACCTCCTTTAAATGGTTATTTTACTCTTTACTGTGCTTTCATAACAAATAAATATGGTCAAATAAAAGGGATGCCAAGATACTGCACTACCTGACAGATATTTCTAACACTATGTTTTCATTGTTATTACTCTCTGATAGGCTTTTCTAAGAATGTTAGTATTTAAAAAAAATTAATATGAAAAATGATATTGTCAGTGTTGATACATAAAAATGTTTCAAGCTTTATCTACTCTGCCAATACACTTAATCTAATCTCAGGCTATAAAAGGAAAGAAAGAAAATTAGATTTTTAAAAAGCAAGTTTGAAACCACTATTGAAAGCTACAACAGTCAAAAAAAGACTGCAGCACATGAAAACACGGGCTGAAATTCATGCAGTTGCCACTGCCTCAGGTTTCATTGTGGTTCTACCTCAATGCTACAGCAGCTCACTAGTTTCCTTTTTGAAACTCTTCAGATGTGGGAAGAAGTTGGCTGTGGCTGTAGAGACTGGGAGCATCAAAAGAAAGATGAGGTATCAAAGCTGAAGGAAACAATCAAAATTAGTTATTTTTAGCAATTATTATTAAGAGCCAGTGCAGTGATCTTTAGCAATGTAGGACAAATGTACAACCTTCTGTTTTTTTCAGGCCATCAGAGGCATGCTAGGGACAGAGCAAATGTCCTTACCAGCTTCTTCAGATCACTGGCAACCCACATGTTTTAGAGGTGGTCTTCCATGTAATGGATATGCTGGTAGCATTTTAGAGGCCTTGGGGGTGTGCAAAAAGCTCTGTAACTACAAGGTTGTACTATGATTTTACTATACTCCTCCCAGAGACCCAGGCTGATCAGTGACGAATGCTGCTTTTCTTTACTGTTTTCACATGAAGCTCTTACATGGACATTCTTATGGCAGTTTGTCATAATGGCATTGGTACTATAAAAATATTCAGTTTGTGAGGCAAACTTTTAGGGACAAACTTCAGTATAACTGTTACTATAAAAATATTCAGTTTGTGAGGTCTCAAACTTTTAGGGACAAACTTCAGTATAACTGACCTTAAGACAAATTCCAGCCTGCTAAATGTATTTAAACCTTTGTTTGCATATCATGAAATCAAGGAATTGTCAGAGGTGGAAGGGACATCTAGAGATCATCTAGTCCAACTCCCATGCTAAAGCAGGATCCCCTAGAGCACATCATTCAGGACTGCATCCAGGTGGGTCTTGAATATCTCCAGAGAAAGGAACTCCACCACCTTCCTGGGCAGCCAGTTCCAGTGCTCTGTCACCCTCACCATAAACAAGATTTTCCTCATATTTAAATGGAATTTCCTATATTCCAGATTGTGCCCATTGCCCCTTGTCCTGTCACTGGGAACTACTGAAAAGAGTCTGGCTCCATCCTCCCTGCACCCACCCTTTAGGTACTTACAGGCATTAATAAGGTCTCCCCTCAGCCTTCTCTTCTCCAGGCTAAAGAGTCCCAGCTCTGTCAGCCTTTCCCCATGAGGGAGATGCTCCAGTCCCCCAGTCATCTTCGTTGCCTTCTGCTGGACTCTCTCTAGTAGTTCCCTGTCTCTCTTGAACTGGGCAGCCCAGAACTAGACGTAGTGTTGCAGATGTGGCAGAATGCCCCTCCCAACCTACTGGCCACACTCTTCCATATGCACCCCAGGATTCCATTGGCCCTCTTGGTGGCAAGGGCACATTGCTGCCTCATGGATAATTGGTGAGTGGGGCTCTTCCTCCCCAGCTGCAGGACTGTACACTTGCCCTTTTGAACCTCATCAGGTTCTTCTCTGTCCAGCTCTCCATCCTGTCCAGGTCATGCTGGATGGCAGCACAGCCCTCTGGAGTGTCAGCCACCCCTCTCAGTTTGGTATCATCAGCAAACGTGCTGAGGATAAACCCTGTCGCTTTGTCCAGGCCATTGATGAATATGTTGAACAAGACCAGACTGAGCATTGACCCCTGGGGGACACCACTGGGAACAGGCCTCCAACTTGACCCTGTTCCATCACAACCCTCTGAGTTCTGTCACACAGCCAGCTCTCAATCCACCTCACTGTCCATTCATCTAGCCCACGCTCCCTCACTTTCCTAATGAAGATGTTATGGGAGACAGCATCACAAGCCTCGCTGAAGTCAAGGTAGATGACAACTGCTGGTCTCCCCTCATCCAGCCAACAAATTATGTCATCATAGAAGGCTAGCAGATTGGTCAAGCATGATTTATACCTTTGGTAAATCCATGTGGACCACTCCCAATAACTTCCTGTTCTTCAACATGTTTAGAGATGACATCCAGAATGAGTCACACCACCATCTTCCCAGGGACAGAGGTGACACCAACTGGCCTGTAGTTCCCTGGGTCCTCCTTCTTGCCCTTTTTGAAGACTGGAGCCTTCCTCCAGTCCTCAGGCACCTCTCCTGTTCTCCATCACCCTTCAAAGATGATGGAGAGTGGCACAGCAATAACAACAGCGCAGAGCTACAAAGATGATGGAGTGGAGCATCTCCCTTATGAGGAAAGGCTGAGGGAGCTGGGTCTCTTTAGCTTGGAGAAAAGGAGACTGAGGGGTGACCTCATCAATGTTTACAAATATGTAAGGGGTGAGTGTCAGGAAGATGGAGTTAAGCTTTTCTCAGTGATGACCAGTGATAGGACAAGGGGTAATGGGTGCAAATTGGCGCTTAGGAGGTTCAAGGTAAATAGGCAAAAAATTTTTTTTACTGTGAGAGTGACAGAGCCCTGGAACAGGCTGCTCAGGGAGGGTGTGGAGTCTCCTTCACTGGAGACATTCCAAACCCGCCTGGACACGTTCCTGTGTGATGTGCTCTGGGTGACCCTGCTCTGGCAGGGGGGGTGGATTAGATGATCTTTCGAGGTCCCTTCCAACCCCTAGGATTCTATGATTCTGTGATCTGCCAGCTCTCTCAACACTCATGGGTGCAATCCCTAAGGGCCCATGGGCTTATGGATGTCCAGTTTGGCCAAGTGGTCTCTAACCTGGTCCTCCTCTACTGAGGGAAATTCGTGTCTCTCCAGATCTTTCCCCTTGCCTCCAGAGCCTGGGATTGCTGAGGGACAGCTTCAGCAGTGAAGACTGAAGCAAAGAAGGCATTCAGTTACTCTGCCTTATCTATGTCTTTCACCACCATCATGCTCACCTTGTTTATCAGCAGGCCTACATAGTCTTCATAGCCTTCCTTTTCCTACTTATATACTGAAAAAACCTCTTCTTGTTATCTTTAACCACAGTGGCCAAGTTGAGTTCTGCTTGAGCCTAGGCCCTTATAATTTTCCCCCTGCATAGCTTCACTACAACTTAGTATTCCTCAGAAGTTGGCAACCCCTTTTTACAAAAGCCATAAGCTTTCCTTTTGTTCCTGAGGTCCAGCCAAAGCTCTCTATTTAGCCAGGCTGGTCTTCTTCCTCATCAACTCGTCTTTCGAGTCCCGGGGATGGCCTTCTCCTGTGCCTTTAAGAGTTCCTCCTTGAAGCATGACCAGCCTTCCTGGGCTCCTTTGCCCTTCAGGACTGTCTCCCAAGGGACACTCTCAGCCATGCTCCAAAACAGGCCAAAGTCTGCCCTTTGGAAGCTCAAGGTGGCAGTTCTGCTGGCTCCCCCTCTTGCTTCTCCAAGAATCGAGAACTCTTATCATTTCATGATCACTCTGCCCAAGATGACCCCCAACCTTTACATCCTCCACAAGACCTTCTCTGTTAACAAGCAGCAGGTCCAGCAGGGCACTGTCTCTGGCTGGCTCCCTCACCATCTGTGTCAGGAAGTTGTCTTCCACACACTCCAGGAACCTCCAGGACTGTTCCCTCTCTGCTGAGTTGTATTTCCAGCAGACATCTGAGAAGTTGAAGTCCCCCATGAGAACAGGGCTAGCGATTGAGACCTCTGCCAGCTGCTTACAGAATATTTCATCAGCTTCTACATCCTGGTTGGGGGTTCTATAACAAACTCCTGCCGTGATGTCTGCCTTATTGCCCTTCCCCTTGATTCTTACCCATCAACACTCAACACTGTCATTCACATCATTCTAGGCATTGGAATCTCTCCCTAACATAGAGGGCCACCCAAGCACCTCTCCTTCCTTGCCTGTCCCTTCTGAAAAGCTGGTAGTCATCCACTGCAGCACTCCAGTTGTGTGAGTCTTCCCAGCACATTTCTGTGATGGCAACTATATCATAAGAGTATGCACAAGACGTATGTGCTCCTATTAAAAATTAAAATGAAAAAATATGCTAATTTGTTTGGAGGCTTAAAGTATTTGGAGCTAATTAACTTTTCATCAAGACTGTACTTCCTAATGATTATAGCAAAATTGGAATCCTGACTGTAACTAATAATATATTTACAAAGTCTACATAGATTCAGAGTACATATAATTTTGTCCTGTGTCCGTCATGAAAGTAAATAATCCAAGGAGCCTTGTATCTGAAGTCTGTAATGACTTCAGGAGTCCTTAATGTCATTGCAGTCCTATTACACGCAGATGGTCTTTCATTTCATTTTCCACAATATAGTAGATGTCCTGGTGCAATGAAAGGCAATAAAGACCAAGATTTTGCTCTGTTTTATTCACATGTCAGTGGTTACCTCTTCCTGAATTATTTCGGAACACTTCACCCTTTTGCTGTTGAGAATTAAATTTGAAAATTGTGGGAAAAGGTTTCACTCAAGTTAGTGTCTGAAATCACTACTACAGTTGTGGATGGGATTCAGTAACTGTTAACACAGTACAACATCCACCCTTCCAGAGCTGAAGTTCAAGCCAGTTACTAAAGGAACCACAGACCCTCCAAGATGGGTGCAGAGAGAGTGGTGTAGCCGAGAAGCCAGCCCCGTGCTGGGCTGGAGGGACTGGAATTTCTGTGCTTCCATCCAGTACATCCCTGCAAGCAAAAAGAGGGCCCAAGCACCAGCCAACTGGATTTGCGGAGGAGCAGGCACATGGGCTTGGCTTCTACAAGGCACAAAGTAATGAGTCTGATCTGTCTGTGTGCTGGGAAGCTGCAGCTGACTCACTACTGGAGCTCCTCTTGGGAGGGACAAGTCAAGTGCCTACAATGCTGACTGACACCTTAGTTTCCTTGCTAAACAAAGTTGTCTAATGATAAATAAAAACATCATTTCTGGAAAAAAATGCAGAGAACGGGCACACTTCAGAATAATAATAGTGTAAGAGATGAAGTCTTGTGCTCTGCATCTTCCCTCTTTGCCTGAACAACCAGCCAGGAACAGAACAAGCAGGTATTTTCCCATGGTCTAGCAGGCACCCATGCATGTGTCTCAGGGCCCAGGGTAAAAGATCACAGCCACCACCCAGAGCTTTGCATTGACACGAGGCTGTCCTTTTCACTTCTGATGTAAGGAGCCAAGGCTTCCTCCAGCCCCTCAAAACATGAATCCCAAGCAAAACACTCCTGCTGACTACTGCCTTTCCGAAAGGGCAGCCTTCCCATCAATGCCTACTGCTTGCACACCTCTGCAGCTGGAGGGGCTGTCTGCTGCCACCAGCCCAGCCCTGTTTATGCTCTGTTGCTGACGCTGGGCACCAAGCAAGACTTAATGCAACTTGAAGCAGCAATAACTTCCTGTGTATTTTAGTGCAAGTCTCAGACACACTGGAGAACTCTTCTTCCAGGCCATTTTTGCACTCAGCCCATTGCCTGTCTTCTCTTTGGTCCCTTTGGACAGCAGCTGAGGGACAATGGGACCACTTTTGTGGTCACACGCATTCTCCTCCATGCAGCTCCCCCGTCACTGTCCCTGCATTTTCTCGCTGAGGGGAGACAAGAGGCCTGTAGTAATAACTGCACAAAGTGAAACCAAGCTATTAAATGAATGAGTGACCTTCTTACTGTGAAAGAAGATGATAACAGTAATAACCATGGCCAAAAAAACTGCAAAGCAGATCTTCAGATAACAAGAACTATTACATTATTACACTTTTAATTTCTGATGAACCAACACTTTCCTACGAATTACTGACCAAAACATATTCAAATTCTGAGGCAGGAAGTCTTTCTAAGTTTTCCCTTAGTCAGTAGTGCCATGAAGCACACTTGGAAGACATTTCAGTTCACACCCCTTTCTTCCCCGACCAGAAGCATATGCATAAATCCATACCACAACAGGCTTGCATCAGTGGGACTTCTGACCAAGCAAGGGTTGCAGAGTCAGGCCCCACGCACAGCCCTAGACACAGTCTTGCTCTTATTTGGGATAAAAGTGAATGCACCTTGATGAGCTAAGCAACCAAACTGGGTTAATATCCAGTTTGTCAACAAACTTGTTTTGGCATGCTGGCTAGACCATGGCTGTTTACCCCAAGTAAACCCAATCTTGGATCATTTCATTCCCAGAAAAACAAAGGACCCTGAAATTTCCCTTGCGGTTGGTAGTGCCAGCTGTGTGAAGAGAGAGCTAGGAGCTCAGAGAGGATTGCAAGGATTTGGGAGGCTCTGCACTGAGGTCTAACTGGGAACCTCTGTCCTTCCAGACAGACAAACCGTGCATGCTCAGAGCAACGTGATGCTGAGTGTGCAGAGAACGAGTCCAGTCACACCGCTCGTACAACATCGGGATGTTCTCTGCCCGTGCCTGCAACAAAAACAGAGGAAGAGCTGTTTTTCTGAAACACCTGGAAAACTCCACTGTTGGCTGAGGAGCTGGGGGCACCTCTTGAATCACAGGAGAACTAACATAGCCAGAACTAAATATTTTGTGTGTTTACCGAAAAATGCCTATTGCCTATAGATAATTGATAGCAATTCATGCCCTTGCAAGAGCACATAAAGGCTTCCTGAAGATGGACATACAACTCCTCAAGTGCCTTCCAAAGTATTTTTCCTAAGGAAAGGCTTTCAGGACAAGGACTGTGTTTACAGTATTCACAACGATGTTTACAGCCTCACTTACACAATGCCGAAATATTGCAATGGAAATTGAGGCACGATGTTTTTCTTTTGGTTTTTGGTGCAGGGTTTTTTTAGGGTTGTTTTTTTTTATTTTATTTTTACAGATTAATTTTAGAAATTGGTGAAGAGTTTGGCTGGTTTTATAGCAAAAGCTGCTGCTACGTAAACACTAGTAACTTCTCTAAAGGTATGTTTCTAGTTTTATGTGCTGGTCAGACGCGGGCAGGCAGATGTACTGCGGAGCGGCCTTGATCCCGTGTCACCTTCAAGTGGATCGAGGGAGGCTGGCTGGCTCAGACACACGGACACACGGACTTGGTGTACACAGACGCTGACACAGGGGTTTAGAAGCCTCGGGAAAATCCCTGACTGGAGGCCTGGGAGCTCGGCAGGTGGGCAGGGATGCCCCAGCACCCTTCCCAAGCCCGACTCCCGGCCTAGGGAGCGCCCGTGGGGGAA
>NW_009952796.1:3913366-3955684 GCF_000747805.2 Chaetura pelagica
GGCCCCCGCTGGGGAGAGGCCTCCGGCCCCCGCGGGCTGCAGGCCGGGCGGCCCTGCCCCGACACATCCCCACGCCGGGCACCCCCTGCAGGGGTCTGGGCAGGGCACCCACTTGTGGGTTTTCTACCTGCCTGGCACTCGGGCCTGCCTCGCCTTTCTGGGATTCAGCCGTGCTTTGCTCTTTGTTTGGTTTGCACCTCGAAGGTGGTGGTGCCCAGCGTTGCTGTTCCTGTATTCCTTGCTCTCTTTTGCTTTGTGTTACGTCTGAGGCTGTCCCCGAGTTGAGTGTTTGTGTATTCCTTTGTGCTCTGTTTAAACATCTTTGTGGTCTTCCTCTGCTCCGCCCGGGCTTGACGGGGTGGAATTATAGTGTTGTTCTCCATTGTGGTGGTCTTCTAGCAGAAAAAAACCCTGTCTTGGTTATGACAGTGTACCTGAGAAGTATTAAAACCTTGGACCGTGTCTGGTCTTGTCCATTGGTGATGAGGATTTGAATAGGTGGTAGTATGAGAGGTGTGAAATTTTATCTTATGTGAGGGGACCAATATTAAAAGAGGTATGTTTGGAATGCGTGCTGGTTATCATTTGTTGCCTTTGGCAGGAGGTCCACAAGATGCAGGAGTGAAAAAGTAGCCATACAAACTTTAACACATGTAGTTGCACCCGACTTCTAGTTGGGTGGAAAGTGATCAGTAAGAAACAAAGGAGGATGGCCTGGTGGGTTGAAATGGGTTGAAGAAGATGCTTGTTTGTATTACATCAACCCATAGAGGTTCTGGCCAACAGTAGGAGCTCATAATGTTTGTTACTGTACATGCCAAAGCAGCAGTGACTGCTGAGTAGGTTACTGAATTATACAAAATGAAAAATTAATCCAAGAAGAGGGTATGGAAAACTAAGTTAACAGAAATGAGATAATATAGTTAAAGAAGTGAAACTCTTGTATGGTGTCTTGTTATAACGAGCTTTTAGTATCGGTCGCTCAGTGGAAGTTTAATTGACATAGCAATGTCAGTGTGGTTACTAGTTAAAGCAAGTGTATTTAGATGCATTTGATCTGTCATTACTGTTGAGTTTCAAATCTATATAGGAATGTAAATGAGACATGATAGGAAGATATAAGAAATATTTATGCATATATCCATTAATACAGTAATTAAGACTTCAGGAGTACATTTACACGACAAAGATGGAAATATTCTCAAACATCAACTTATATAGAAAGAAAACGTCAATTAAGGTATCAGTAGTTCATTTAGAAAATACTGTGCTACTTTTTGGTGCTCTTATGTTATTTGTTTTTATTTTTACTGTTTCAGAGAGTGTGTTGGGTGTCTAAAAAAAAAAGGGTATCCAAATATTCAAAATTACACATTTGCTTCTGATTCAGTCTGTAACCTAATACTAATGAATATAATCCTCCAGTCAGATAAGCAGTAAAGAACCATGCAATAGTGAGAAGGACACATTCCTAAATCTGCACAAAAGAATTGTAGTGCTGTTATTGGGATGGCATCTGCTAGGTTTTAGAGCAGAGAGCTCAAGGAGGTTGTCACCTCTTCCTATCAGAGAGCCTTGGGAAGCCCTTCTTGCTACCTCTGATCTCCCTTACATGAGACCTTTTGCTAAAGTGTCACATGGGGGATGGAAAAGGAGCTGGCCTGTTCCTGACTTCCCAAACACCAGCATTGGACTCTGGCAGGGCGAGGTGAGACTCTTAAATTAATTTTAATGTACTTCCTCTTTCTAGTAAACATGAATGGACTGGGGAGGGGTTTGTGCTGATGGTCTCGATGCACAAAGTTTAGCTGGTAAGGTCTGGGTAACTGAGGTGGCACGATGTTGCAGTTAAAGGAAAATTGTTGGAAAGAGTGAGGAGTTACAGAGCAGCCTAAGTATGAGTAGTTTGGGCCTGGCAAATAAATAAATAAATAAATCCATCTTTGTAGTGCATTTTTCCGGTTCCAGAGAACATATATTAGCAAAGCTCTCCTGGGTTCTGCAGCTAATGGTGATCTTCAGTCTCATCCACATGGCCATCTCGGCAATGCTGCTCCATTGTGTGACTCTCAAGAGACAGACTGTTGCTCTGTATCCCAGATAGAACTGATTGATGGTTCTGAGTACAAACCTATGTATGTGTCCAGCTGTGCTTTGCACGTGGTGTGAGGTCGTTGCATGAAATCATGGGGAACTACCCTCCACTGCCACCTCTTGTCACTTGGCAGCTGCTTACAGTGCTCTTTGAAATTTTATTTATTTTCTATTTGAATGTAGGCTTTTCTCAGCGAGTATGCAAGTATGTATTCTATCATTTGGAAAAAAACCCCACATAACAGTAATAATTAGATATAGTACCTATCATAACAATATACCTTCCTTGAGGAATTATGGGAGTTCCTGGTTAGATGGGTGAAAAAGTGTTTATTTTCATAATTCTTCATGCCTTTCATCCTACCATGCCCTTTGAAAATAGTGTAGAAGGGATAAGATCATGCAGCAGATTACTTGATACGGTCTTATCAGAAAGCTGGAGTGAAAGGTACCAGGACTGCCAGCAACGGACAAACAACAGGTGGAGGGAAAGGGTGGTTGTGAAACAGTCAGTGTGTGAATAACTGATAGGTCTGTGTCATAAAAATTTACACCTTTTTTTTTTTTTTTTTTTTTTTCCCCCCTTTTTGCTATTCTTTGTCTCCCAGAGTTATGTTTACATTTTCTGGCATATGTCCATAAATTATAAATATTTTTCGTTGGGAATTTTATTTCTCTTTCATGACAGCTATGTTTAAGGAAACAGAATATGATTGTCAAACACTTATTGAATGGTTTATTGGGAAACTTGGGGAAATTAATGTGTGGAGAGAGTACAGTAGAGATTATTTTCATGTTATTACCAGATTATTTTTTTTCAAGTGGTGGCTTATGCAAAACAGTAATTTCCTGTGTTTTGTACATATAACTATTGACAGTTTTGTCTTGATACATTTTACATAGGCTGTGGCAGGTGATGTTTCAGTGTGTTCAAACACTTGCAGTTGGGGTTAGTTCGGGTGAACTGAGCGGCTCTTCTCTAAGGCTGGAGCAGGAGAGGGACAGGAATCAGAAGCTTTGAGCTAGAATAGCACTTTTGTTTTCAATGAGTTGGTATTAATTGAGGAAAGAGGGGCTTTTATCTTTTTCCACTTCATATTGTATCTTGTCATTAAATTGGGGAATGATTTTCCTCAATTAAAGCAAAAGAAAGAAATATGTCGGTAATACATTCTGTTAAATGGTTTTAGGAAGCTTTGTATGAAGAGAGTCAACAGTCAGCTGTGTACAGCTTGCTTTAGTAAAATTAATAGAAATAAGTGCTGTAGTTTGCTTTTTCTGACATAAGGACCTCTTAGGCATAAGACTATGTTGTGTTTTTTTCGGTAGTCAGTTGAAGGTATTACTATGGTGTTGTGGTTCCGTCCAGCTAAGTTTTAAGGTATTATTTTGCTTTGTACTTAGACATGTGAAAGTTGGTTAATTCTGCTGCAGATATTTTGCATGTTTATGGTGGAAGAAGGAACAAAGAAAGCAGGAGTGCTGTATGATAACAGTGGCCAGAGTCAAGGAGGAATGTAGGAATTGTGGTTTGTCTTACCTAGCCAGTCTGGTATGGGAATGATTGAGATGTCATGGCAAAGGGAATTTTAAGGTAATATGACAGTGACCTATGATCATGTTATTTGCTACATTACCATACAAGTAATTATAATGTTGACACTTGCATACCCATTTGCAGGCTAGTGAGGGAAGGATGCCAGCTGAAGTGGGAGTGGTTAAGGATGACTTTCTGATGGGGGAGGCTACTAAACAGCTGCATTTCAAAAGGGGAAAAAAAAATTAGCAAGAGATAAGAGGATGGAATAGAGTGGTCAGGTTGGAGTAATAATAATTATACAGTGTTTAATTTCATACTTTTTTTTTCCTTATGGATTTGCTTTTGCACAATAAGAACACATGGTTTTTATTTGGACAGGGGGGGCGTGGGAGAAAGTATCTGACAAGAATTCTTTCGTTCAGTGCCTTAAGCAGAAGAGTGGCCTAGTTTCTGAGCCTTATGGGTTCAAGAGTACAGCTGTATGTTTCTTATCCACGGGAGATGGGCTTTAAGGAAGTGGCGAATGCCTGTGTTTTTCCCATGTAAGATTATTTTCCTCAGTCATAAATACACCATTATGTTGTATATTTCTTAGAATGGTAAGAACAGGGTGTGTTCTCCTAATCTAACTGTGAAGGTTGCTGTTTTATCTAAGCAGGCTTTGGGTTTTTGATGACTTTTTTCATTTGTTTTGGTTCAGATCTTGAGCAAGTTCCTACGTTTTGTGGAAAAATCACATTTAGCTAGACCATTATGCATGGAGAGAGAGAGGTTAATTTTGCTATGAAGTATGTTATCCATTTTGAAGTTAAACTTCTGTGTGAATAATTGAGAATCATGGGACAGGTGATAGGCATGTTTAGTTTCATTTTCCTTCTGTAAAGATAAATACTTCAGGGCAAACCAGTGAAAAAGTACTTTGACATTTTGGTGCTCTTCCTAGGTATCGTAAAAGAGTACATAGTGTTAAATTTCAGAAAGAGTTAATGAAGTTTGATTACACAATTTGTTTCATTTCATACTTCATGGGGTTTTTGAAGTTCATAGGTACACATAAAGTTAGATTGTTTGTGGTTGGCATTCTGAAAACTGTACTTACGTGGTCAGTGGAGTTAAACGCTGAATTAGAACAAGGAGATTATGTTCTGTGGAGCCTTGTTGTCGGTGGGGTCTCTGATCACATGGGCTTACTGTTTATATTAACATAAGCTTTTTTAGTTTTCAAACTCCGCACTTAAAATGTTTTAATAATCAGTAAAGGCAGGATTTTTTTCCCCATGGCACCTAATTATATTTGGAAATGAATTTTTCTGCTGTGAAGGTGGTAGGTTTCTACCATCACAATTGCTGTTGTTTAGCAGTTCCTGCTATCTTCTAATTGATATAAATAGTTTAGACACTGAAAAAGTAGTAATCTCATGTTTCTTTTAAGGACAGATACAGTGATTTCTGTAAAATTATATTCTTAATCTGTGATTTCTATTTGCATTTACAGAGTGTTTTTTCTTATTCTCAGAATTTAGTAAAGACCTAGCCTTACTATCTTACTGATGTTTGATGAGAACTTTAAACACTGTTTTCCAGTAGAGCAAATTCATTGAGATCCTATCCTGTAAAAAGAAGAGATTATTTTACTGTTGATGTGGAGCTAGAAGTCTGTGGTGCAACTAAAGCCCTAAGACAGGTTTCTTAAAAATGGTTCAAACTCTCTGGTTTTTTAGTAGGCCAAACTTCTCAAATGTTGTGATATCTGAAAAAAAAGCATCTTATGCTTCTGTTTAGATATCATATTATAGTAGCTTCAGCTTTTTTTAAGCTCTGCTGTCTCTGCTGCCCTTGAGATTAAAGATACTACTTACATGTTGCCACAGACAGTAGCAAGTTTCAAATTTATCTTACTTGTGTTGTCATGACAGCTCTATTTTGGGGTTTTTTGTTGTTGTTGTTATTGGAAACACAATACTTGCTTTTTGTGTTGAGGGGTTGTTTGTTTTTTTTAATGTTTCTGTAATTTCAGAATCTCCTAAATTTTTTGTATTTTTTTTTAATGACTTCACATGGGCAGGGACACCTCCCACTAGATCAGGTTGCTCAGAGCCCTGTCCAACCTGGCCTTGAACACTTCCAGAGAGGGGGCTTCTAAAACTTCCGTGGGCAACCTGTTCCAGTGTTTCACCACCCTCACAGTAAAGAATTTCTTCTTCATACATACCCTCATTCAGTTGGAAACTGCTTCCTGTCATCCTATCGCTACAGGCCCTTGTAAAAAGAATGAATGTTTTCCACAGTTGAATGTTTCTGAAAATAACTATGAAAGCAGGAAAGTGCCATTGAAACATTCACATCATTCAGTGTAATGAATATAATGCAGCAGAATCTGAGTTTTAATAACAAGCTTATTCTCCACATCAACTACTAAGCCTGTTTAATAACATCTTAATATTTTTTTCACATTCTAAACTGAATTTTTTTTGGTGTATTTTTGTGTATTCTGTCTGCTCAGCGATGATCTTTACATTTGGCCAGTAGTATTTAATCTAAGAAAATTTCTCCATTTTTTTCTTTTTTCCATTAATAACTTAGTAAAATAGTAAGATCTCAAAATTGGTTTAAGACTTCCTAGCTGTATGTGGTGATGCAGCTGGGGTAGTTTTGTTGAGCATCCTAGTAAATCTAAGGTTGAAAATTCTAAGAGGATAAGATGGTCTTTGTTCTTAAGGCAGGTTTTGCTATGCTTGTCTTATCCTATTTTTTTCTAAGTAGTGACTATCATGGTAAAACGGTTTAAGACAGAAGTATTCAAAAATGCTCTTTTTTTTTGTTTTTTTTTTAACTGATACGAGAGTTGAAAAAGTTTGGTTGATTGGTGTTTTGGGCTTTATATTTTTTAGATGAGCATTTTGTCAGGGCTTTCTATATATATGCTTTCAAAGGAAACACCACCTTATGCTGAAAGATTTATGTTCACAGTCATAGTAAGGTGTTTGCACAGGTAATTTCGGCTGGGCTACAATTAGACTTTAAAGCAATGAACTGGACGTGCTCATGGAGCAGTGTCACTGCTGCAATGATTGTGTTTATGTCAAACCCAGAATTGCAGGTTTTCTTCGCATCTCTGTAAAATGGAAGGTCATTATGTTATTCTAAAACTCCCTATCTTATCAGGACAGCTGATTGACAGTGACTTTGCATTACTTCAGTCATCCTGGAAAGCAGGCTCTCTTCTGCTGGAATTAATGCATTGTCTATGTGTTTTCAACTTCTCATATTATGTTGTTTGTTGTATATGGATGCAGGAAAATGTAATTTTCCTTCTTTTATCTTGCCATTCCTATGCTTGGAAGACTCTTAGGTGTAGGCTGTATATGTCATAATGAGGAGTGGTCTGCACTCCACTTGTTTGGTTAGCATTAACATGGCTTATGATCCAGATGACTTTTGTAAGGGCTTCTGCTGACCTGTTTGAGATTTCAGTGCTCAGTACTAATGATTCCTGGCCTTTTGTGTTTGCAACACTTTATCAAGATGTAAGACATGTTATAGAAACCTACATTCATAATATAGTAATACAACATGCTTGAGACAAAAAAAGAAAAGAGGATTATATTATTTTTTCTTCATACTTGCATTCTTTAAAACACTGGCAATGTATCAGGAAGGGGAGTCTTAGTTACAAATGGCTTTAGCTAGTTTCATTGTTTTAATTTAAAAAAAAAAAAAAAAAAAAAGGTGGTAAAACATTATTTTAATTGTTGAGTCATTTTGAATGCCCAGTAAGGAAATACCCTGATATGTGTGTTCATAGTCCTCGTGATTTCTTGGGTAAGGTTTTATAAAAATAGTTGGGGTATACTGAGAAGAGAATGAAATGTGTTAATGACTTCAGATCAGTGACTGCCGTGTTCACAATGACCCTGCTGGGTGTGTTGGGATCAAGTAGAATAATAACCCTGATATACATTTGAACGTGTGGCCTGGAGAAATGTTAATAATGCTGATCAGAGCACAAAAGGATACTCAAAGTTACTATATACTTTAATCAATTCAACATAAGGAGCTTTGTCTATTTGTGTTGCAGAACATTTTACACATTCATGGTTGTGACATGGATAGCTTGAATAATAAGACAGAACTTTATTTCACCTCTGATGAAGGCATTATGTAGTACATGGATGTTTGCACAGCCGAACGTACAAAGTTACTGGATAGCCCCTGGCAGTCTTTTGCGAGAGCAGATAATGATACTGTTACTGGTGACAATGTATAATTGTTTTTGTGTTATAAACTAGTAGTAGTGCATGATAACTTTTAAAATCTCAAGCAGAGACTAAATTGGGCAAAGTTGTCAGAAAGAAATGATACCTTTCATTAGTCAGATGTGGTTGGAGAGCACAGATTAGATTTGGATAGATTAGGCTCTAGCAGGGCTTGCTGTAAAGGCTTGTGCCCAAGGCTCACCTCGTGGTAAAACCTGTAGTGCTTCTGCTCTGCTGTGCTTCTATAGGAGGACCCACGCCTTACTCATGATGCAGTAAAACATGCACCTTCTTGTAAGTGGAGACACAGCCTTAGTCACTGTGGTAGAGTGCTATTTTCAGCTCTCTTGGAAGCTTTCCTCTTGGCTTCCTTCTTTCTCCGCTATTGGTTCTTACCTTTTTTGTCTTAATACTTACAAAGAAAGTTAAAGAAAAATAAAAGGAAAACACTTTCTGCTTGTCTTCAAGCAGCCCTGTTTCTTAGAGGGGAAAAGGCCATTTATTTGTAATCCTAATGTTAAAGTTTATCACATAGATCATGCTTTCTTATTTAATTTTTCAAATATTTGACCAATTTAATTTTAAACCTGGTGATAGTGTATAACTTGCTATCACAGCAGCTTTATCTATACATCTCAATGCCCGTCTTTCTGAGATTCCATTTACCCATGCTCATTATGTTGCTGGCCATTTAATACTTGTAACTTCCTACTTTATAACATTATTCCACATCCCCCCTCCCCCCCCTTTGTTTTTCCTCCACGCACCCACTTTGCTTACTAAGGTGATTTTGTACTTGAGCTTGCTTGCGTACTCTTTGCCAACTTCCTTATGCTTCTCACTCTTTCTGGGACCTTTTCCAGTTTTGCTCATGTAATGACATAAGCAAAACCAATACAAAGCTTTACTAAAGCTACATAGTTGTAGCTCCTGTTTATCCTTCATGTGATATCCTTTTGTATGAATCCCAAGGAGCGTTTTAGTATGGGAATAATATGCATTGTAAAGCTAAAGGGAATGAAGAAATGCTTTGCTGTGGGTGGTTTTGGAGGAGTTGTTTCTGTTTCAGGAGCTCTTGAAATTATTAGCCAAAACAACTGTTACAACTTTAAATACTCGTCAGTTAGACTGCTTTCCCCACTCTGCATTATACTTTCCATCTCCCCTACTAACGTTACTGTGCTTTCTTCTCTCAGATGACAGCAGAGAGTAACCAAAGCTTTATAATGATTACTTAGAAAGAACATACAATTTTATGTTCTTTGTAGAGAGAGATTTTTTTCATAAACTTAGTAGATACAGAAGGAATTCAATGTGCAAGAATTGCCCAGTTGAGGAAATGTAGAGCATACTGCAGTACATGTAGCAGCAGTGTAAATTACTTGCTTGTGCTTAAACAGTAAATATCTGAAATTCCTTTTGAGAGTGCATGCTTGGCTTCAGTTGTATGTAAGTACCTTTCTAATTCTTAGATGTTTCTGTCATTACTTAAAATAAGCAGAGGCATAGCTCAGAAATCCAGAGAATCTTGTGCATTAAGAAGAGTCTGATTTTTCTGTGGAAATTCTTAGCCTGTTAAATGCTACATTGATCTCTTACAGAGGATATGGTTGTTTTCCACAAATGGATTACATGTGTAATGCGTTTACTCGTATCTCTATTCCAGATAATACTATTGATTGAAGGTAATAGAATTCTTTAAAGCATTTTGGTTTTTATTTAGTAATTTTTTTCCAACCTTAATCAGATTTTCTCCCCCCTGACATTATTGTAGTAAGGACTCTCTGTCAGTAGTTAAAAATCAGGAAAATATCATTAGTTGGTGAAGGACTAAAATAGTATTTTCCTCTTAAGATCAGATTCCATAAGGAGTAACAGTTGTAATCATTCAGTACAATGAGATGTATGCAGACAATATTAATAATACTGTCTTTGAGTAGTCTTTATGAGGCATACCTATATATAATAGCTTTTCAAATTTGTTTTTCTTAATATTAAATGAAAAAGACTAGCTGCTTTTTTGAGTTCTTTCTTCCAGTGGTGGACATAAGATGCACATGAACAATGAAAATTTATGAAAGCACTTCACATGAAACTCTTGCTCCATCTAATGCGTAGTCCAGAAAAATCTAATCTACAGAAAGTTGGTATGAGCAGTAAGGGTCAATCTAATGTAGGTGCTGGAATTAGTCACTGGAAGGCATAATTATTATTAGGGAATGTATGTCTATAGCAGTGTTTGTAGACAGGCTAAAGGAAGTACAATCCCTGAAACTGTGCAAAGCAAAGTAGACTGATAAAAACTGCATTTAAAAGGCCCTTTTAAGAAAGATATTCTTGCTTATCCCATGACTGCAGAAGTGTAGTGCTTATATCAAAATCAAATTTGATGTGTTCTAAATACTACAAAATAAAATATTTTTCTTATATTGCTGTTATTATTAATACTTTTGTGTGTGACTTTTTGTGAAATTTTGTATTTTGGTATTGTATACAAGCTCAAAACAGGGCACACTACTAATTAAATGCATTTCCTAATGGTGCATAATATTTTGTTTAAATAGAATTGTTTTCAAAGTTAGTGATGTCAAGCCTTCTGGAGAATACAAGAGACAAACTGGACTCCTGTATCGATCTGTTTTTATTCCCTTCACATAGTACTTACCAACCTGGAGAAGCAGAATTAAATATAGCACTTAACTATTAGACTGAAGTTATTTTGATAAAGTGAAATATTAATGGTGCATGAGCCATTTTCCTAATATTGTTTTCATTTAATTGAAGGTGTTTCTAAGACTTGCTCAGTGGGTGGCAAGCAGAAAAAAGAAGGCAAATTGGGAGGCCATCAAGTATATTGGCAGCTACTACAGTTACCATATAGTGGAGTTAAATTTATCTCCAGGTAATGTTTGAGAGAAGGTAGAAAGCTGATTACAGGTCAGCTGTTGAGTGGTAGGAAGATGGTAAAATATGAATAGTTTCTTTGTTAGATGCTTGGTGAAAAGAGTGAGATGTTTAACAGAATAGCTCTCAGCCCCTGCAATTAGAAGGGTTCTTCTTATTTTGATAAATTAAGTAAAAAAAAATAATAAAAAAATCACATGGAGTTCACAGTGAGCCTGTGATAACTTAGGGACTGCAGTATGGCACAAGGGGCTCTGTAATAATTTTTCCTACAGTGCTGTGGCTTTTCTCATCTCTTAGAAGACAAGGAGCATTTTAGGACTGTGGGTGGGAGAGGGACCCCTGGCATGCTGATGGTGGAAGAGTGAAAGTAGTAGTCCTGTCTAACCCAACCTAAGGCTTGGAACAATTCAGTGATGTCCATTTGAAATTTGCAGAAGGATGACTCTCCTTCAAGGTTTTGAGGATGGATTCACAGTTGTTGGCAGCTCACATTATTCTGGGTTCCCATGACTTCTCTGCTTTCCTGACTCTCCCTTCCTTAAGACTGAATCAAATTAACTCCTATTTTAATATGAGACAGCATCTGATTAGGTTAGTCACCTCAACTGGGAATTTTCAGACTGTAAGATATATTGCTCTTGTGATATCCAAACTGTTTCAGTGTCCAGCTCGTGGCATAACCAAGATTTGTCACTGCTAATGGTGGGCTGGAGGCGACCATTGCTGCTACTGGTTATTTGCAGCACCTCACCATCTAAAGTCTGGAAATGCCTGTATTTGACAGCTTGCAGGATGGAGCACTGGCTGAAGACCACAGCTGGTGATCTGGGATTCCTCACCCACCAATTGTTAGGGACTCAAGAGAGGAAGTAATACGTTTTTGTTTTGTTTCTTTACTTTCCTTGCTTTTGGATTGACTGCTTGTTTTAATGACTGTATTCATTTTGAATACATATTAGTTTTCATTTAACCCTTTATTTGTAGGTTCTTTGGCTTGTATTCTTAATTATCCATATATATATGTAATTATTTCTTCCACGTTTTCTGAACTTTTTATTTTAATGGGCTGGGTAAATCCAGCATCTGCTGGTTTTAGCTTTTTCTTTGCATCCTGTAATGTAAAAGACATCTTTTAACTTCCTTTGCTGACTTATATAAATAAAATAGTCTGTTACTTTTGTTCTTTCTCTTTTACTTGGCTTTTACATCTCATGCACACATATGATTTCTGTTAATGGTTTGAATTCCTTACATTGACAGACCTCTGTGGTATATGTGATTGTCAGTATTCATTATCTACTTTATTACTGTGTCTGCCAGTTAAGAGTATATATAGAATTTTTTTTTCTAGCTATAGTGCATACTTGCAAAATTTTTGAGGCATATTGCTGCTGTTTGCTTTTATTGTCCTTTTTTTCAATTTAGCTTCCTAGTTGCATATATTTCTAAAGTACTAAATTATGGTAGTTTGTGATCATAAATTATTGAAACCCAAAGGTTAAAATAGGTGGTTGCATGGGTGTAGAAACAAGGGGCCCTGAGGAGATTGTAGTCTGAGCTCTGAGCTGAGCGTACTCTTTGATCATAAGATATGAGCTGGTCCAAGGGGCATACAGTGTTTGGACAGCTTAAAGTTATGCATAAATCACTGCAAGGTTGCGAATATATTTGCTAAGCTCAATGTGGTGTAGCATTATCCTCATAAAGGTAAATAGTTTCTACAGCCAACTGAAGACATTTTACTATAACTGCTAATTAACAGGTACATGAAAAACAGGGCAGAGAGTGCTCGGCAGAAGTCTTGCTTATGAGTTCACTGTGTCTCACTATAGCAGCTGTCTTGGATATATTGCTATAATCTTGCTCTGCATGTAAAACAAGGTTTATGCTTTCAGAAGACCGACTAAGTTAAGTGTCCGTAAACGTTATCTGCAGTTCCTGTAATCAGATCAGACTCTGCTAGACTGTTCTTGGTAGACAAAGCCATTGTAACTGAATACTGCTGGAGTGCAGGCTCATTACTAGAAGGGTCTTACATGAAGTTGCTTTCTCCTCCTAGGAAGGTGGCTGGTTTTCTTGTGCCAAAATATGTGCTACTCATCAAAGCCAACCTTTGTGTCAATGCTTATGAAAAAAATGTCTGCAGAATATTGAGTCTGATTATATCCTGGCTTAAGTATTAAAACTGCATCTCCTTGGTGAATGGGGTCTGGTAGGCACTCTGCACTTCAGTGTTCTGAGGCAAGACTTGTTAATGACTTGTTAATGTTCCCTCTTCTAATTATCAAAATTAACTGATTGCCCAACTACTTTTAAAAACATTTGTGTCTTATGTACTGTATTGCATGAAGGGAAACAGTAAGATGAATCTCTATACCCTTTAGATATTAAAACAATATTGGAAAATCCTTCTGAATATTGGGTAACTTCATTTGAAACTTAGCTTGACATGATCCTTAAACGTAGGAGTCCCGCACTGACCTGTAGTTTCTTTACTAGGATATGTGTGCATGAAATAATATGTATTGCTATGAGGTTGGATATTTTAATTGGTAATTTCATCACTTTTTAGAAGCAGGCATTATTTCAGAACGTTAACAAGATCTTGAGGTAAAATGGCCTTCAAAATAAAATGGTAATCTGTCTTGATGGATTCATTGTTGAATCCATTGGTTGAATCCAGTAATGGATATGTAGAGACTTGAGAAATGCTGTCCAGCTTTCTGAAGGTGAAATTTAATTTTCTCTTTTACGAAGCAGAAACGTTAAGGATGTTTTGCCCGTGCGTGTCACTCCTAAAGGGTAGCTTCTTAAACTTGCATTGTGTACTCTTCTGTCACACACAGTCGGTCCAGGTAAACACCACTAATAAGCAAGTTAACTTGCTTGTGGGATTCTTTTTGTTTAGTTTAGGGTTTTTTAGTTTTGCTTTTGTTTGTTTGTTTGTTGTTTTTTTCCCCAGTCATTCTGTTTTTTTACTTATTCCCATTCCACAACAAGGTATCTCCTAGCTCAAGCTTCATTACTGTTGTTGAATTGCCACTGGATTATCAATTAAAGTGTTGTGGTCAGGTTTTTTTTTCCATGTTCTTCCTGTCCTGCCTGTGGTTCCACAAGAGCTTAACATGGAGCTGATGTGGCCCTTTCTTCTCGGTGCTCTGTGTTGCTCTTCCTCTTTAGGACTGTGCTTGTCATTGGGAAATTGTCTGGGAGTACATGTGCTTGGGGAGCAGGAGGTCACCCTGGCAAAAGATTACCTAGGTTTTGTCCCACTTGACTCTTGTGTGTTGGCTCTCTACCCTGTTACGCCAGTGGTAGTGCAGTTGTAAATGGGTGTGGGCATGTGAGCAGTGTTGTCTCAGCTTCAGCAGCCATTATGCCATAAGTGGACTCTTTCAGAGTTGTTTTAGGTACTCAGTGGGCAAGGAAAGGATTCCCGTTTCATAAACTTTAGGAGAAGGAATGAGTTGGGATTCAGAGCCTGGTCCCAATTAGCTGTGTGTATGTTTTCCTTCTGCAGAAACAAACCTCTGCTGGCCCAGAAGACTTGTTGTTTGATTGTGAGTGTTGGAAGCTATAATCTGGGTTGCTCTTGTGAGTGAACATCGCCTCTTGCTGCTGTTCTCCTCATCTGGAGGCAAGGCTCATGTTTCCAGATTGGAGTCTCCAGGCTGTAGAAGCAGCCCTTTCCTTTCAGTTTTGAAGTTTGATATTAAAGCATTTTCCACTTTTTGTACTCCTGCAGGCATTTGAGTAGCTCCATGTGCTTGACGTGAGCCTGAACTGTAAATTGTTTCATGTCTGTTTTCTCCTGCCTTTCCTCAAGCCAGCTGAAAAATAACGTGGCCGCATCATTTATAAGTACAATAAAAACTCCTGCCAGTTTCCTTTGCCAGAAGTTTCGCTTTCTGGGTGTGTTCATGTTCTCATTTGGTTGGTTCAATTAACAATCAACATTAGCATTTTGTTTTCTTTTTGTTTCACTGAGGGTTTTTGAGCAAACTGTGAGTGCTGGTGCACTCAGCGGCAGTGCCCCGTAGCTGCCTGCATCTCCGGGTGCTGGCAGGATGTCCTGGGTGAAGTGGGAACACTCACTGGGAGCTCTCTGGCAGGTTTGAAGATGTTATGAAATGAGTCAAAAAAGACTGGGGAGGTTAAACTGATCACCTCCTGAGGAAAGAGCAGTAGCTGGCAAAAAATGTTGAAGGAACTCTTATCTGTGTGAAGGGCAGCATTTAACTGTGTCCAGTCGTCAAAGCAGTGCTCTGTACAATTTTCATCAGACATTAAGAGAAACATTTCTTCACTCCTTTCCACTCAGAGCATATGCTTTCTACCTAAATTTTGGAAAATGATGCTGTATGGATTGTTGTGACAAATTTTAAAGTTCAGTAGGGATGTGAGGAACAAACTGCACTCATGGCATGGTCTGAGTTCTTAATGAACTAGCAGGAATAGCCTTTCTCCTTCCTTCTCCCTCCTTTAAGTGCTTTTCTTCAAAAACAGGGAGTCGTTTTCATGGCACTTTATTGTGACAAGAGAATAAATATTTTACTCTTTGCTTTCTAGGGCTGACTGTACCACCTACCATTATGCCAAATGACAAAAAAAAAGTAAATGTAGGAGGATTTTAGAAAAAAATACTTCGGTTTTGTTTTTTAAATTACACACAAACGCACCATCCCCCTCCCCCGCTCCACCTGTAATGTACTGCAGCAGCTTTTAGCTGGCTTGTCTCTGTTTTCACTGGGACTACAAGGGAGGGTTCAGTTTGGTCGTTGCAATTAATGGAAATGATATGGGCTGACTGTCCTGAATTAGCACTGGAAAATCTTGTTTGTGTGTTTGGGATGAGTCAGGAAGGAAAGTGCCAGGTTGAAATAACTGTGCCAATTCTGGGCAAAATGGAACAAAGGCAGGAAGGTCCTGTTCTGCACCCCTAGCCAGGGTGAGGGCTTCAGGCTCAGGGAGAGGAGGAAGCATGTTAGCTTAGTTTGATGAAATAGTATGAAGGTTGTTGTTGTTTGTTTTTTTTCTGAAGTATTTTGGCTGAATTCTCAGGGAAGAAACTGCATTTTTTTTTTTTATCCTTTAAATAAAAAGTGTCTGTGATCTCATGTGATAATGAACTCCACCCTTCCACATGACATTCCTGTTGTGCTAAAATAATAATAATTGGGAGCAAGCTTACTATAATAGTACAGGATTTATGATAGGTTAGTGTCACTATATGAAAAATTACAAGTATACTGAAGAACCGCATATATGAAGTTTTGAAACTCATGTTAGCTGTGCATGTTGCTGCATTGATAGATCATGGCCTCTGTTTTCCATCATAGATTACTTCAAGTACGGCACTGTAAACATTGCATCCTGTGTAGTTTGTGATTAGAAAAACAATTCTGTCTCAAAGTTGGCAAACTTACTTCTGATATGTCTCTCAAAGCTATTTTGAACAACATATAAGAAAAAACAAGCAAACAAAGAAAACGCCAAAAAAAAAACCCCCCACCAAAACTTCTGAAGGTTTTAGATACCATACTAACAAGTACAGGGTGATTTTACTCAATGCTCAGCATAAGTTGTATGTATGATTTTAGAAAGGAATCTTTATTGTGTATTGACATCAAGGGATTGTATTTCACATTACAATAGAAATGCTTTAATATTAGTTTTGAAATTTTTTAAAAATACATATTACCGTTAGGAAGAAAAGGAAAGAAACAAGAAAAGACTAAGGGGAAGTTGCTTTATTTAATATCTCACTTGATACTGTATATTGAGCTTCATGCTTATAGTTTGGATTTTTTAGAAAAAGATTTATATAAAATGCTTTTCAGAGTTACAACACCAGTTAATGAAAAGTTACCATATGCTTGACTGAGTCCAGCTTTATTCACAAAAATTGTTTCTTATTGCTGATAGCTTCAAGCTCTTTCAAGGGTTGATGCCTGGAATTCTGACACATTATGTAATCTGGTATAAACAGAAAGATGCACATGCATGTGTTTGATTATTTGGGCACTTCTGGAAAGCCTGTGTAAGCAGGTATGTGTTAAAGATAAATGTCACAGTTTTGTCTGATCCTCTTCTGTCTCTGCCATGCATTGACCTTATATACTTCTTTTTTTTTTTAATACATTGACCTGTATGTACTTTTTCCCTCACTCTGTGTGTGTGTGTTTGTTTTTCGGGTTTGTGTGAGCCGAGTCCCGTGTATTTCAGTGGAGCAGGTTGATTGCTTTGGGTTTTGCTGGGGTTTTTTAGTAACAAAGTTTCTATTGTGCATTCCCAATCTAGTGAGCATTTAATTGCTGATAAATTATGAAAATGATCATGTGGGTATACATTCAGTCTTTTTTAATTGCCTCCCAAAGCAATTTTTCACATGTCTGAGAGGTGTGAAAAAGTACGGTAGATTGTGCTCTATTAATGTTTTGATCGAGATCAGAGGTGCTTTAGAGTTTCTAGTATGATGTGATGGTACATGTGGCAACAGTAAGCTGTGGTTTTGTGCAGATGTCAGATTTACCTGGAAGACATGTGAATCCCCTTCTGGCACTGCTGACAGTTCAGGTGCAGTTCAGTGTTGCTCTGTGCATCGAAACTGTAAACGTGGATCTCTGGGTGCTCTTAATATGTGATGCAGAGGAAGTAGAACTGAACATTTATTTATGTTTCTACTTTGAGGTTTACCAAGATCTTTCAAAAATTTGGACACTACTATGTTAGTCCTATTGTTACATCAGCAAAAGAAAAATTCTTGCTTAGAGGTGATTTGCTGAAATTTCTTGGTCCTAAAAGAATAGCTACAGGCAGCAAGCAGTTAAAACATGAGAACAGCTGGACATCCAGGACATCACTTCTCATCTTTCTCCCCTTTCCTTTCCCTGTATTGTAGATCAAAGCTGTCGCAGATAAGAGCCATTGAGTTCACAGAATTCTAAACCTTTTAGACTCCCTCTATTTTGACTCAATCTATTTTGATTACCTGGCAAAATTAGACAGCAGTTACAAATGCTCATGTGTATAGCACATGCTAGAAAATGTTTGGAGTTATGAATATATAAATTGTCTGCAAGGAACTTACATTCAGAACAGGAGATAATACTGAGAAAGTAAGTGTGATGATACGCCTTTTCGGGCACTGCATGCTTGTACTTTACTTCCATGGACTGATTGTACCAAGGAATTTGCCTTGAGGTAATTCAAGAAGAGGAAAATGCAGGACTAAGTTTCTCTAATCGAGTGAGGTGTATTTTTAAGTAAATCAATGTGTGGAAGTTACTCCATTACTCAGAAGGACTACAGAAGTCTTTAGTGTTGTTTGATTGAGAGAGACTGTGGTTAGGTGTCCAGAATGGTTTTGGGGACTAAGCTGTAAGAGCAGTTACTGTATGTGATGATGTAAATTTAATTACAGTGTATAATCCATGAGAATACTTCTCCAGTGGCTAGTTAAGTGGCTGAAGCATGCTGAAGAAGTAAAGTAGTGAAGTGTACACTTTGTATCTACTTGAGGTTAGTTCTTCTGAACTTTCTTGAAGATAATAATGTGTCTGAGCATCAGGTCATCTTGCTTTTGCAAAGCTAGCCTGGGTAGACAATAGCTTTAAGTCTTGGGAAAGCAATGGGGTCAGGTAAACTCTCTTGTCATTTTCATGCCATTGACTTTCTGTAACAATTTTAATGGAATATGTCAGAAACAAACATAGGTAGGAGGAATAACTGTTAATTGAGTACTCTTCAGTCACGATAAAAAATTGACTGCTAGAATTACTTTTTTTATTTCTGAAAAGATGGTGGATTTTGTTTTGTATGGGGGATTTTTTGGATTTGTTTTTTTTTTAATACTTGACTAATGTACAAAATACCTAAATGACTAATAGACTGTTTCAGCTCTAAACTTTTGTTACTGCTGCACCTTTTTTGTTTAAAATTGCATTTTATTTTAAAAAACATTTTATGTGTTCATTTCTAGATGTTTTATTTAACACTGACATAAGTGTGACTCCCTTTATGTACAGTTTATGATATACTAGTAAGGTATTTTTTCCTACTACATTATATATATTATCAAGTTATCTAGAGAAGTATCAGCATTCCTCATTAAAATGTTGTCTAGGAAATGCAGATTATTAGATAGCAGTATACTCCAGGGAGTATGCTGTTTTTTAGACCCTGCGTGTTTTCAGCACCCTGAGCAATTTCTCAGAATTTAGATTATTCTTCTAAAACTGTATTTTTAAATAGCCACACAGTAGCTGATGCATAATGAATGAGCATATTGTCATGGACCAGAAAGATATTACAACTACGTAGCCTGTCTTTTTAGACACTGTGGTTTTGAATTCTTCTGTGGAATTCAGCTTTAGCATTGTTTAAAAATAATCTGAGATAGTGTTATTTGACCTAACTTTATTTTTTTTTCAGCATCTTAACTTCATTGTGTTTTGATTTAATTGAATGCTGATTTCTAGAAGTTAATGAGTTTCCAGTTTAAATTCCTCCGTACTTTCCAACTGTTAGTATGCAAGATAGAGGCCTATTGCAGGACTTAAGAAGAGTAATTTGAATTTCATTCAGTGCTGTTCATATTCAGACATTATATATACATATGTGTCTCACAAACTTAGAAACCTTACCTTCTTGTATTCATGTTTACTATCCCTGGGTATAGCCGGGTAGAATGACTGCCTCTGAAAGTAATCTGCCTAAGAAGGAATAAGAAAGTATTTGGAGGGGCTTAGTTTTTCTGTCACAAAATCCAAAATTGTCATGACTGTGAATTTTATTTATTTATTTGCTTCTTCAGATTTGGTTCTGCATTATATTGTCATCGTGATTAAATAACTGCTTTGCCTGTTTATTAAATCTGCCTTAAAGCGGTCTATCCTGTGAGGCCATCTTTCCTTTATCTGTGACATTGCTTTTGCTTGCCTATCCAAGTGTTTATCTAAAAGATCCCTTCATGTATCTGCTGAAAATAGGCTAATCCTTTGAAGTGTGTGAAATTGGCGATTGATATTAGGGTTGCTAATGTTTCTGGTAGTCATATTTCAAGTAGTGAAGATCTAATTGTGTGCCTAAGTAGACTTTTAAAACTTGCTGGTATAGCATAGTGCCATAGCTCTGGACAGCGTTCTAGGTATTGCCATAATACTCATAATTAGCACCACACAAATACTGATCTTGTGGAGTGTTTTCTTAGCCAGGAGTTTTATTTGGGCTCTGGTGCTTCTAAATGATAATTACTATTGCTAGCATATTATTTCATGGTTGAACAAATTTGTCAGATATACAGAATCTAAACATGCCTGGCTTGCTTGTCTCTGCAGTAATTTGGAAAATGGCTTAGCAGCAGGGGTGAAGAGGGACTTTTTTTTTTTTGCAGAGAGACTGAGGTAATGAAAAGACAAACAGAAAAATGTATTTAGGACCATTCTTCTAGCCAGAGTGAATAATTAGTAATGCTGGAGGTGATCTAAGCTGACTTGTTCTACATTTGGGAAGAATATTCTCGTTGTGGTATGCTCCTTGTTTTTTCCGGTTGTGTTGCAGCTGTTTGCAAGTTTTCCCAACTCTATTAGTGCTTAGGTCCTGAAATAACTCAGCTCAGTGGGACTATCTGTAAGCCAGAGTGTTTACAGGAGGGGATTGACTTCAGGCTATAGTAAATGCACACTGAAGTTGGAAACGCTGCTTTAAATTCCATTTTGTATAAGAAAATAATTACTTGCATAAGTAGTGATGGATGAGATCAGCATAGACCAATGGTAGACTGAGTATTGCAAGAAACAGTGAAACCTCCCACTACATTCTGGCTCTGCTTTCAGTGTAAGGACAAAGATCTAGAAAACTTTGGTCTGCAAAAAAGCAGGCTGAGTTAGTGCTCTGTATGAGGATATCAAGATACCCACTTTTTTACTGAAGCAGTGAATAATGGGAAAATATTAAGGTGCATTTTGAGTTTTCTTGGTGCATTATGCTTAACTGGAACTGAATGGAGCTGAGAGTAAACATGCCTTTCTGTTACAAGAACTAAAAACTGATCTGAGAAGACACTGTTTCTACCTAAAGTATTTCCCTGCCTTCAAATATGTAACTTAAAAGGTTAGAGGCTAAATTTTACCTGGTAAACATTTGTGCCTATCTACCACTAATATTAGAATGCATTTGAATACTGAAACACTTAACACCCTTTCAACATCTTCCATTATTTTGATTTCTTCCTGGAACGTGTCCAAGCCCTGTCTGTATCTTGCCCCTTTTATATTTGGAAGTTAAAGAGGACAGAAGTACTGCAGATTTTGGTGACTAACATTTAGTGTGGGATGATGTGTTGGCATGCATTAAAAATAAAATCCTTTTAGTTCTTCAGACTTTCTGAGATTTAAAATAAATTTGAGATATCATAGACCTTCCTTTTTTAAGAATAGCTTATTGTTTTAAAGTAAAGATTTAGATTGTTACTTGAATGAGAACAACTGTGAGTTACAAAAAGATGCAAACAGGTTTGGGGAATAAGCCTTCTTCAAAAAATATTTTTCTCATGTTATTTGAGTGAAGAAAGTTAAGAAAAAATAATTGAGTTAAACCTTGTTTCCAAATATGCTGAAGTACAAATATTTTATATGCCATGTATTTTTTTAAACTAAATGTGGTTAGGATTAGATAAGTTTATTTGGTAGTGTAGTGTACAGTTCAGCATACTTTCATATTAAAAAAAAACCCACAAGTCTGTAATGGCTTGATTACCGTGTAGGTGTCTCTAGTTTTACTTTCGGAGCTGGTAAAATCTTTCTGCAGATTCTTTTTCTTGAGACATGCATCAAGGTATGGCCAAAGTCAGAATGCTCTCCTTCGGGCTACTATCCAAAGCTGCCAGTTAAATTGTAAAAGTAAATAAATGAGTCCCCTCTAACCTTTTTATGGTTTTAGTCTATTCTACTACAACTGTCTAAAAATACAAGTAGCTAAATTCCCAACTATTTTGTCTACCTTTACAGCACACCTCTGTGGATGGATACACTGAACCACACGTCCAGCCTATCAAGTCAAGTAGCAGACAAAATATCCCCCGATGTAGAAACTCCATTACATCTACCAATGAAGAGCACCCTCACATTGGAAATTATCGCTTACTGAAAACAATAGGAAAAGGAAATTTTGCCAAAGTGAAACTAGCAAGGCATGTGCTTACAGGAAGAGAGGTAAGCCTTTGAATAAAAAAAGAAAAAAAAAGGCAGACTGGGTTTTATATTCTCTTTGGCTACCTTTATAATAAGTATCTTTGCTATTCTATCACTTTTCTAAATAGAAGTGCATTTTTTGTCATCATAAAGGAAGGTGCAAAGAGGCTGTTTTGGAATATAGGAAAAGTTAACTTAAGTGCCTGCGTTTACTCCCTGTTACCACTAACCCCTATTTTTTAAAATGTAACTTCTTGGTGAAGAGATCAAAAAGTTTGTTGCACATCAAGGGGTATTTTAGGGCTGGAAGGGGATCTGTTTGTTCCCAAGCGTTTTGAAAACAAAAGAGAAATCAATAGAGAGATTTTGTTGATATTGATAATCTATACGTTGATAGATTCTTGTTATTGAGATCTATGAATAGATAGATCTTGTGTTTGGAGGACCTGGTTTTGCAGTGGACAGGATACCGTTATTCTGTCCAAACACTGATGGAATTGCAAAACTAATTCCTTTGTGGTACCATATGGTGGCAAAGTCCCATATGGCTCCTACTTGTAGATTCTAACAAGTAAGGAATGTTGCCTGATGAAATGCATAAAAGTAGACATTTTCTCACAGAAGTATGATGTATCTTTTGTTCAAACATTTTTCTGAGTTTAATAATCTATGATTGTTTTTTCCCCAAGGTTGCTGTGAAAATAATAGATAAAACCCAGCTAAATCCTACTAGTCTCCAAAAGGTAAGAATATACCATAACAAGTGGAATTCTACAAACAGCTGAACTGTGATCTTTTACTTACTTGACAAAAATGCTTGGTCCCTTTATCTTTCTAAACAAACATCTTTGTGTATGCATGACCTTGGGAGACCGTGGTATCCTACTGTTTTTGCTGTAATGTGTTTGTGCAGTTTGTCTGAAGGCAGTTACTCTGTGTGGTTTCTGTCTAAGCATTGCTTCTTTACTCTTCCCCCTTCAACTTTGCTGACAATAAAATTTGTATCTAATTACGTACACAAGTTGTCCACATACTAGATTGAGACATAATGCAACAATGGATAGTATTTTTTCTTGGATTTTTCTTTAATGTAGTAATTGCATTTTGTGTACTTAGAAGACTGCCAAATTTTATGGCTTTAATGTTCTCTTTAACCTTTGTTTTTATCGTCTTCCAACTTTAATAAATATTCTAAAACTCAAGGGACCTTTGGCTATTACTTTTATGTGTATAGAATTAACAAAATTATTGAACATAATCAGAACATTCTTGTTTGTTTGTGCCTGTAGATAGAAATTCAGAAGTTCTTATTAACCCTTGTGATAAGTGTTTTAACAAAACTTGGTGGGTTTCTTTGTTTGGTCTGGAGTCTTTCAATATTTACTATGCATATGTTTGGTTTTCGCTGAATCACAGAAATGTTGTATTGTCCTACTAGAGGTTGCCCATTATAAAAAGAAATAACATATTTGTTATTTACAAATACAAGACTGCCACTATCTGTACCTGTAGAATGAAAGAGACTAGGGATTATTGCTGTTCTTTTATTTCTGGCTGCTATTACATTTATTTTATGGTTTAATTATGGGGAGTTATAAGCAGCTTTTGTTTCATTTTTTCTTCTTCTTTTTTTTTTTTAATTCTTTGATTTACTTGCTTTTTTTTCTCTTCTGTTGTATTTTTCTTTGAGTGTAGGTTCTTCAGGACTGCTCTTTTTAATACAACCTGCTGTGCAGAGTGCATGCATAAGCTTTGCTATCCTTAAGTCCTATATTAAGCAAATCTCTTTGCTGATATTTGAGTTAGTGAAGAGGGACCCACAGAGGCAGTATGTGACAGAGCATGTGGGGGAAATCCTGTGTTCTTGTTTCCTACCTATCTTGGTGTACACACTTGGGGACCTAAGTGAGTGTCTCATTGTTGACCAATGAGAAGGTAAAAAAAAGTTAAACTTTTTGGAAAACTAAGCATGAAAAACTTACCATTAAAGCAATTATCCCAGAAGTAAATAACTTTTATTTCACACAAAAATATTCAATAATAATTCAATAAATCATTCTAAGTGAAATAAATCATTCTAAACTGAAACTTTCATAGCCTGCCAAGGATGCTGTCACACTGCACAAGTAGTACACAAAATACTCATAATAGACATTGCTGCTGTTGCTGGTTTTTGAGTGTAAAGCTGATAAGATGAATATTTTTAGTTACTGTTAGAAGCAGCTTATAGCAGAACTAAGGGCATAAGTTAAAATTACTGATTTAACCACAATTCTATTCTTCTTGAATAACTTCTAGAAGTATTTTTCCCCATGCATCTTCTGCTTACTCTGGAAAGTGTGATAATTTGTTGTTTTTCCTTTGTAACATCTTGATAGTAATTTTCAGAAAAAACATTTGTTTTGAAGCTCTAAATGTTTTCAGCTTCCTACAGTTTTCTGAGAATTTTGAGTGAACTCATTAATGATTCCCTGAAAGCCTCTGAGTAAGCTTAAGGACAAATTTTACACAGTCACTTAAGTAATTGTAGTTTTTTGAAACAAATAAGGATGGGAGGCTGGTTCATCAGCATGTTTTGAATTCTGACTTTTGGTAGTATTTTGTTGGGTCATTTGTGTATTGTAAATAAACCAATAAATTTTTCTTGTTCTGTTTTATGAAATCAGTAAGCTAGTTTGCTTTCTGCATTGAACTATTACTGAAGAGACACTTTTCTAATCAATGTTTATAGATGAATGCTGGAGTATGTTACTGGTACAAAAATACCACTGCTGAGTTTGGACCCATCTGAATTAGTGTGGTTCAGAGGACAGTCTTTAAAACTTTAAAAATGGTGAATTTGATGCAGGTCAGCAAAACTTTGAGGCCCTCAGTCACTGCTGAGGATTCTTAGTTAAACAAGGCAAATATGTAGTGAGCTTAGGCACATGGTAATTCCCAAAACTATTCCTGTTCTAGTCACTATGACATAAATGAAACCAAGTGCAAGTAGGTTTTGCCGTAGTACTTGCTTCTGACCTAGTTAGGTAAAATGAGCTGAGGTGTTGTAACTTCTCATGCACTAAACAAATATTTGAGCATGTTACTTCAGTTGCTGAAAGTGTCATGCAAGTGGGGGCTGTAGTTAGTCATGGGTATGAAAGCAAAGAAAATGTTTAGTTTGTTCTTAGCCACTCTCCAATGTTATTTATGCCATATAGTATGGGCAGGGTACTTGCAGATATATTGTGACTTAAACCATTAAATGTTAGGACATTACACAAGTAAGCTGACATTGTGAATTTTACGTTCTGCATCCTTATGCCTGCAGTGTGATAGCCTGAAGTTATATTTCTTGCTTCAGGACCTGTGCTTCTTTAAGTAGATGAACAACACTGAATTAAGGGAACTGCCTTTTGTTTTGAATTTGCTCGGTATGTGGTTCGCATCTTACTCAGCAAGCACCTGTTTAGAAGACAGCTGGCTCTTTTGTGAACTTGCTGTCTTGATAGTAACATATTGTACTGACTGAGCTTCTTCCACTGTTGTGGTTGTAATTTGTTCCCAAATGTAAGTATTTGGGTTTTATCATACTTAGCATTTATATCAGAATAGCTGTTCTGTTTTCTGCATATCTGCTACACTGACAGGGTCTTGTACTAGCATCACTAGGATGCTTCAGAAGTAGCGTTGTTTAGCTCTTCTGCAAACTGCTAGTGGAGCAAAAGGTGCTTTTTTTCTTAATAGCTCAGATTTGCAAGTGGCATTTCATATTTTCCTTTTTTTAGTGCTCAGTGGGCTTCTTATTCTTTAAATATATCTAAACCTCAACTCTAGGTTATTTCTGTTACTAAGAAAGGCAGAGCAGAAGTAAAGAAGTAGTAGATTTGAAATATTTAAGTGTTACCTATTGAAAGCTCTGCTTTTTTGCAACATCCCTCTAAGTAATAATTTAGAAACTAGAGAAGTATTCATCTTTAAAACAAGAAAAAGTCTTGGTTAACTGAAGATTTTTTGTTTGATTGTAGTGACTTAAAATAGTAAATCTTAAATGTAAATGTCAACCTGATGGCAAGCAGAAGTGTTAGCAATGGTGTGACAGAAGATCTTTGTACTTTCTGCAGTCTGTGCCCTGAAAAAATAAAACAGGAATAAAATTTTCAAGCCTTGTGCCTTTTCCAAGTGTTACAAATGTTCTGGCTGTCCTCTAGTATAATTGAATCTATTGAGGCTACAACCAGTTTGCTACAGGAGGTGCTTGTTCAAGAGCTTCTTTGAATGGTAGCACTTTGTTAAGGAATGAAGAGTGGTCCTATAAATGTTTGGTGGGCTGGCAGGAGAAAGTCAGAGAGCACTTTTACCTGAGAGAGCAGTGCACTGCTGCTCAAGAAAATACATGCACACTTGAATTCTGGAAGCACTATTTTCTAACAGTAAGATAGCTCGTTATATGATCCTGCAGCTTGCCTTGTAGCAAAAGGGAAACTAATCTCACTGTTCTGCCCAGATTTCTGTAAAATTAAGAAACTTGGCTCTGTAGGAAATAACTATGGTCTTGTTGCTTTAATAAATCTCTCTCTTTGCATATGGGTGTACACTGCATATTACTGAGGTGTGTAGTGACTGTTGCTTAAAGATATCTTTATTAGTAAATACAGAGGTATTAGCATAACCGGTGTTAATGACCAGGATACTTCTGCAAGCAGAAAGGGTGGTGAGACACTGGAACAGGTTGCTTAGGGAAGCTGCGGAAGCCCCAACCCCAGAAATGTCCAAGGTCAGGCTGGATGGGGCTTTGAGCAACCAGACCTAGTGGGAGGTGTCCCTGCCCATGCAGGGGTTTTGGAACTAGATAATCTATATGGGCACTTCCAACTCAAACCATTCTGTAATTCTATGAAAGTGGGAGGGAGTAGAAAAGAACAGCCTGGTCAGATGTTTTCTCATGGAAGTAACTGGCTTTGAGCAAACAAGAGTACTTGCTAAAGTTAATTTCAGTGCATAGTGATAAAATAACCATGTGTTACATTTTGAACACAAGTGAACTGTATCATACTGTCCATGTTTTCTCTGATAAATGCTTTTAAAGTCTTTGCTTTCTCATTAAACTGTTTTAATGGCAATTAAAAGGCAAGTAGATAATAACTAGCTTGAAATACTTTAATGTAAATCTAGAACTGCAATAGTAGTAATTCATCAAAAGTAATCAAGAATTTCAAGAAAATGTTTCAAGAAAATGTTTCTCTATAGTCTTGTCAAATATATGCTGAATTTCAGAAATGTTGGCTTAAATTATACAAACAGAGTAAAAAACCAGCAGTGTTGTGTAAGAAAAATAGTTTTAATTTCTCTTAACTTGTGGCTTTACCCGTCATGAAATATAACCTAAAGTGCAACTCTTGTTTGGTCTCTGGCTTGCATCATTGTACTCTTTTGCAAAGTTAGCATCTGAACAAATGGGACAGATTTTGAAAATGGAGAGATGTCCTCTGAGACATCAGATGAGGGAATCAACAGCAGAGCACTTCTGTTTTGAGCCAGGTGTTTCTATAAGGAGGATTGTAGCCCTAAGATGTTTTCAAAATGGCTAAGCAGTACGCTGAAGCCAGTGAGTTTTTCTTCTGTCATTTCAGCATCATACTTCAGTCCAGCTGTAATACAGCACTAAAGAGCACTCAGCACAGTAAACAGATTTGACAATGGGGATGTTCACTTGAAGTAAAACAGTGCCAGTATTGACAGCCTCAAGAATAGCATGACAGAACTATGTGGTAATTTTGAGATCCTTTAGCTTGAGCCCCTAAGTTAGTCTTGCTTCACCTTATATATAATAAATAAACTCATGAATGTTAGAAATCTTAAAAGCAAAGACCTCTTGTTTCTGGTTTAAAAAAAACCACAAAAGTAAACCCATCAATATCTTAAGTGTATACACTTAAGTTTATAAGTTTGTGCAATTGTTTTTAATTATGTGACTCAGGACCATAAATTAGACTTGGCTCAATCGTAAAGGAGACTTTAATCAATTGTAAACCATCAGATCTTGTCAGGGAGAAAGCAGACATTGCTGTTTGAGTCCCAGTGTAAAATTTGGTAGTTGTGAGAAAAGCGACCTTGCCTGCTTAACATTTGTGGAGCAGCAGGACTGGGGGATGTGAGGATTCCTAGTATCTAATTCAGTTTAATATCTGTGTGTTTGACTTTTTAGTAGTACTACACCTTATATTTGCACCCGCATTTATGTATCTGTTCAGGGTAGTCAGCTGAGCTTGCCAGTCACCAAAGAAATCAGAGCAAATAGAGAAAAAGTTGCGTAAATAATCTTTTGATTTTCATCAATGTGAAACTCCAGAAAGGGCTATAAAATTTCTGTGTCTGTTTGTACAAAGCCTAAAATTAGTCTGGTTTTTTATATGTAGTTGGTAGTGGTTATTGTTATGTAATGTATAATAGGTAGATTATTTTTTTTCTGGAGTTCATTATATTTTCTGCTAGTGCTATTTTATGTGGCATATGCCTCTTCTTTTTGCCATCTAAAATTGCATATGTTGCATAGCTTTTCCCTAATAAACACACTCTTAAGAAAATTGTCTTGCTTCCTTCACAGTTGTTTCGAGAAGTACGCATAATGAAGATATTGAATCATCCCAATATTGGTAGGAGCCCTGCATTTCTGCAAACCTTTTCTTCTTATACTGTTCACATTTTACTCTCTTTGGCTTTATTGGAATGTACTTTACTGCTATGCTTTTGTTCATTAAACTTTCTTGAGATAATAGGACAGTGAGCATTCTGTAAATGTTTCATTGTCCTATCTCCTTTATTGTCTCTGCTTGAAAGAAGAATTTTACTCTGTGGAGATAAACTGCTTAGTCCAGGGAAGCCTTAAGACAGAGTAGGAGATGTTGAGTACTCTGGTCTGTTGAGGGCCCCAACTCCCCTCTATCCATTGAAATTACTCTTGAGGCCAAAAACTATGGGTTTCTTAGGTGAAGGTAGCAGAACTCTATTAGTTGAGTCTAGGAAAGACTCCCAGCAACTGATATTTCCAGAAAATTAGAATTACAAAGTATGTAATTTTCCCTTTCTGCTTTAGTTCTTTCACTTACCCCACAGCTTCAGGGCCCTACTTTGTGATGACAATTCTTCTGGCTGAGGAGGTCTGGACAGTCTTGTTCCAGAGACAGTTAATGGTCCTGAATTGGCCAGAGGGCTTGTTGCATACAAGGTATGGACGAGGTGTACAAGTTATTACATGCTAGGCACTCACTTCTCATCCCTTGATATGTTTGTTGCTTTTCCAGCATTCTTAGCTTCTGCTGTTTTTTTGTTGAGGGTGGTGCTGGGGGTGTGTTTGTTCTAAATGATCTGTTACTATTACAATCTGAGGAAAGTCTTTCAGACTTAATGCTTCTGGTATCCACTCAGTTGGTCAGATCTCAGATTTCTACCTGGGAGCAGTTTACTAGTGAAACAGGGAAGGTTTGTATAATCTTACAGATATATGTGTCAAATTAAACACTAATTTCAGCATGAACTGGTTTGTATGGTACGCATAAACTTCCAAGAAAATAGTGAATTAATATGCTTTATTATCAACCATTATTTAGAATTTAATTTTGCTTTCCCCTCCTAAAAAAAAAAAAAAGTGCTAACCTAAAGGGTATAAAGTTTTTTGTATGGTTTAGTATTATTGAAAGCTGTAAATTGTATGCACTTCATGAGGAAGGCTTTTTTGTTTGTATTATGCTTTTGTTCCCTGCTGCAACCTCTTTCTTGTTCATTTTTCTTGCAGTAAAATTATTTGAAGTTATTGAAACTGAAAAGACATTGTATTTGGTAATGGAATATGCCAGTGGGGGTAAGTGGATTCTGTTTTAAAGATAAACTGAAATATGGAAAGCCATTCCGGCTGCATGCCTAGGAATGATACAGAGATTTTATGTTTAATGGATTATTCCAATCTGGCCTTCACAACAGTCCTAGAAGACCTCCCAGGGCAACGCTGTGTTTTACATCACGTTCTGTAAAGTAACCTGTTCGGTTTGTGCTTAAGGGTAGTTCACAGTTCCAAGGTTTCTGCTGGAATATCAGGAGATATCTGGTAGTAAATCTGGCAAAAATTTTACTCGGTACTTTTTCACTATATTTAGGCAAGCACTGTTGCCTCATTTTATCTTGAAAATGTGTACCAAAGCACTTGGGGAGAGGCAAGTCCAGGGGAATGGGAATTAGGAACACAGGAAAGGGGACCAGCAGGATAGTAAAGAGCAAATGGGATAGTAGGTTCATGCTTGAGAAGCAGTTTAGCAACTGTATGGGGAATGTTGGAACGTGGGAAGGGGGAATCCAGCACAGGGCTACTGACCAGCTAGGAAAGGCTTCTGTCAGGCAGTGCGGAGATGAAGGAGGATCTGAAAAGCATTTGAGCAGCTTTATGAGAAAACAGGATGGAAGAAAAAAAGTACAGATACTGTTAAATGAAGCTTCTAGAGATATGTAAAACAAACCTGGTACTTAAGAAATTGCCTGTTTCCCACTGTGTCTTCTATCAATATGAATATTTTTCATTATTTTTTTTTGTTTCACAGTTTTTTAAAGTAAATTTATTTTAAAATTTGAAGAATCCTTAGTACTATGAGTTCAGTTTCTGTATTTCTTGACTATTACATGTCTGAAAAATAAAATCCAATCAAACAGTAAAAAGGCATTTTTCCTAGCTGTATCTTTTTCCTTCCCTTCAAGAAGGGGAGGGGAGATGTGTTGTTTTCAAGGCTGCTTCGATTGTGCATGACAGTCAAAAATAAAACCTAGGAAATAGGACTGATGTTTTTTCTTTATCATTGGTTAGGAGAGGTGTTTGACTACCTAGTTGCACATGGACGAATGAAAGAGAAAGAGGCTCGTGCGAAATTCAGGCAGGTATGACATCAACATTTGGTCTTTCCTTTGTTTCTATATTATTTTCAGATAGATATGAGTGTCAGCGTATTGGTTTTACTTTTAAAAAAATATTAATTGTTGTGATAATGTTTGTTAAAGCTGGAGTGGAAAAATATCTCTTAAGAGAAAAGTATCTGCTTCCTACATAGTATCTAAAAATAGTAAGACCATTTTACATTCTTTTTTAGGGGATGTTCAAAGGGTCACATTTTTTGTTATGCCTCATTTGAGGTTTTAAACCTTTTCTGAATGTTTTAGAATTTAACAGATGTTCTATCTAGAGATGTTATGATATGATAACATGTATTGCTGTGTCATATCACTTTGTTTTGTATGAAGGCATCCTGTAACAGGATTTTATATTCTTACTACATACTTTCTCATCTTACTCATTTTCTTACCCTGTTTTTAGTGGTCGTTTTGTGAAAATCTTTAATTAGACAAATTAAAATTTGGTATTTTTCAGAATTAAGGTATGTAATTATCATGTAAAGAAACTGCTTTTAACTTGCTGTTTCAGACTTGTTTTTTCTTATATGTATGTGAGAGATGTGTATGAATGTGTTGAATGAAGCATTCTGTTACGGATGAATTACAGAGCTATGCTGCAAATATTTCAGAAGATAGATGCTACATCTGGCTATTGTTGGAAGATGGAATGATTTCCTTCTATAATGAGTGTTGCTTGATTATTTGCATTTAAAATTAATGCTTTTCCTTGTTACCTCAATGAGTATGTATTAAACTTTAAAAAAGAAATTAGCTGCTTCTGGGAATTTTTCGTTTCTTTTTTTTTAGTTTCTTGCGATCTACTGAATAGCATCAAGAGCAAAAAATTACTGAATTATATATGAAAACTTATACTGAGGTTGAAATTAAATATTTCACTGATCTTGGTGTTTCAGATTGTATCTGCTGTGCAGTATTGTCATCAGAAATGCATAGTTCATCGTGATCTTAAGGTAGGCTGCTAATTATTTTTCATTTTCCTGGTGGACAGTAGAGACTAAAATTCGTTCTATATACTTTGCCACTGTCTCTGAGTGCCTCAAACTTATGAATGAGTGAACTATCCCTTGTGTTCTCAATTTTCTGAAGCACAAAAATAATGTAGCTTGCCTGCTGGAACAGGGGAGAGACAAGAATAGAAAGTGTTACTTTTGTTCCAGTTTGGGCTTTAAGAAAAAAGCATGCTCTACAAAGAATTACACCTGCTGGCATGCAGAGATCTACACATTACACATTGAAGGTGCAAAAGGTCAATTACATTATAGTCAGCACTACTTAATTAAAATATTTTCTTATTGCAAAATATATAAACCAGTCTTTTCTTAGTAATTCATTAAAAATGTTAGAATTTTTAACTTCTGTTTTATACTCTACTGTTTAATTCAGACAGAAAAATAAATCAAAGGTAAATAGAAATTGGTAAGACTGAATTTTGTTGGTGCTTTCTAGTAATCTACCTGTATACCAGACCATATTTAAGATTTCAGCAATTGCAGGTAAAACTAAAGCCTTCAGTCTGAAGTTGTCTTTGTGTCAAGTTTAGGTATCATGGGACTTAAGATGCAAGATCTTCACCCACTTAAATGTTGGCTTGTGCTCTTGCATTGATGCCTTTGTACACTTAGAAAAAAACACTGCTGTGGGTTCTTTTTTACTAATGTATCTAAATACTTATGAAAAGCTGAGGTTGAATGATTCTAAGGGTTTTTTTCACAGTTATCTTTTGTCTTCAGTTTCTTAAAATATGCTGCAGTATGCTGTCAACATCTTCCAAATCTGTTCCCTAATATGTTGATCTGTCAGGTCCTGTGTGTGCATATGGTGCTGGATAATATCTTTTTCTGCTGAGTCCTTCAGGCCCCAAGACCATTGTCATCTGACGATGAAGGTGCCTGGCCAGCATTATGAAGTCAGAATGCAAGGAAGGAAAGGGCTGGATTTCACTGAAATCTTGATTTTAAATAAATAAAATCCTCCCCATCTTCTGTGGTTGTGTGGAGCCTATGAGTGTTTTGTCAAACTCCCTGGAGCTTACTTCAGCCACTGGTGTTGAGCTTTCCAGAAGGCTGCACCCAGGGACCTATTGGCTTGCTGGACAAGCTGCTTACACTGTTTGTTTCAGCCCTACACTTGGCTGGGAGCAGGGAGACAGCCATCTCCTTGTGTTTATCTGGTGCTGACTTGCTCAGCCCAGCTATATTTTTGAGTCTTACTGCATTAACTCCTGCAGTTCTTTAGCATCCTGCATCTGGCTCCTTTTCCCAGAGCCCATTACAGCCTTCTCCCCACATTCATTTCTTAGTTCTGTAGCACACATGCAGTCACTGCATTGCTCACAGCACTGTCCAACTGCTTTGCAGCATTTGCACGGGATCCCTTTTACCATCTGTCACAAGTACTGTGCTGCTGATTTCCTTCCTTTTTGCAAGGCAGACAGGCTTCAAAATAATCGGTTTGCTTTTTTCTCTGTCTTGTCTTGCATACTGTTATGCTGGACTCCTTTGAAAAGTTCAGTGTTGGGTGGAATTGAGAGCCAGTCAGCCTACCCAATGGAAAAGTACATTCCTCAAAGAAAAAAGGGCTCGGTGTTCTCACTTTTTTCCCTCCTTTCCAAATGTTTTCTGGCATCTCTTATTTAATTAAACTCTTCTTATATAGCTGCAGAAAAGGAAGAAGCAACTTTAAAGTTGTGTCTGCATTCACGTCTGCCTCTGACTTTCTCCATGGCATCAGCACACAGAACGACTGACATGTTAGGACCACAAAGCAGAGGTTCTAGAACCACTTTGGAGATATTTTTTTATAAGCCTTTTTGGTTTTAATAACAGGATAAATCAAATTTACCTCCATCAATATAAGTTACATCAGACTAAATGAGGAAGACGTAAGAAAACATGCAACTTTGTCCAGGCTGTATTGACAGAAGAGTAGGGAGTTCAAGGCCCATGGGTGATTAGACTGTATCCTTTTAATTTGCAGTGATTATAAGCAGCTTGCATAGAAAGGACCATAACAAATTCCTTTGTCCATCCTGTGATACAAAAAACTGATCTTACCTTTTTAGTAGCTGTTAATACTTTTTTATCTGAACACACGAGCAACAAAAGCATAGTTTTTCTACTTGCCATATTCAGAATGATTTTTCATGTTTTTGTTTGAAGTAGGGAACCTAAAACATGGGGTACTTGGGTAGCAGAGCACTGTTGAACGAGACGGACTATTGTAATTGCAGAGCAGCTGCACTGACAGTAGTGTTTTCACCACAAGGAAAATGAAGTCTTTGTGCAGTAATGTAGAAGGCTGTCAAATCTGGACAATATCTCTGTGAGTCTGTTTGCAGGCACATCAGCTGGAACCAGCTGAGATTACAGGTTATGAAATGGGAAAATAAAATATTTTTTAGGATACTTAGCTTATAAAAATGGGCTGTATTTAATCCCTGATAAAGGCTAAATTCTGTTGTGCAGCTATTGGCTTGAAATATGGGTAGTTAATTGTCTTCTGTTCATTGAATGCAAGCAAAATTATTAAAATTAAAACCAACAAACAAACTGAAACAAAATCATAGTTACTCTTTTAATCAAAGCAACTAACAAAACTGATTGATGCTTCTCTGATCCTAAACTTAAGACATTTTCATATTTCCTGTGCTTAGTTCTGAGCACAACATCTGATGAGAGCTGTCTATGTTTGCTGTAAAGCTAATATTTGACAATTAGATGAATCTTCTGCTCTGGCTAATGTGTTTGCTCCTGTAGAAAAATAAGGATTCCTGCACTCCTCAGTGCTGCTCTTTTGTTGCTGATATGCAGATCAAGAGCTGGGACCTGGTTAGATGCCTACAAATTGCCCAGTTCTGCTGTACTTTTTGCACAGCATTCTTGTATTTTGAGAAATGGACTATTTTTTTTTTCCCCCAGTAATGTATTAGTCTTTCTCTGACCTCACTGCTTTATTCATCTAACCTATCTGTGATGCTAAGTGTAAGATGCTGTTCACTGACTCTACAGGTTCCTGAATACTTGCATCTACATATATGTGATTAATTTTATTCACATGGTGATAGGTGCACAGGCATTAATATTCTTAGATGTATAATACACGTATTTTTCATACACAATGTAATATTTGGGTGATAAACACTTGTGTGTGTTGTTATTGCTGAAGCAAGCACTAATGATAATAGGGGAGAGAATTTTTTAGTACAGAATACTAAGATACAGCACGTAGCTTGAAGTGTTTAATCTTGTAAGCATGAGAGAACTTCTTTTAATGTCTTAAATCCCTTCTAACATTTACCCCACCAAAAATGGTAGATGATACCTGGGATTTGATTTATACTTCTTGGAATCAGAAGCTGGCATGAACCTGTCAAAACCGGAAACTGCGATGTCTAGAAATTTCAGATTAAAGCTGAACTAAGTTATTTCTTCCAGAAAATAAAATCTTCATCATTGGTTTTCTGAAGTCCATTTAGCTGCTTTGAACAGTTATATTTTCCTGAGTAAATAGTCAATTTTGAATCTTTGCATTGTATTCAGGGGGATTAGTTTCTTTTTTTCTGCAAGAAAGATACAGATGGTGGACCATTTTAGAAAAATAAATGTTTTTGCAATTATTGATGAATGATATGCTGTAATATATTGATCTTATACTGAAACATAAATTGCATTTTCCTCCTTTATTTTTCTCTTAGGCAGAAAATCTTCTACTTGATGCAGACATGAACATTAAAATTGCAGACTTTGGTTTTAGTAATGAATTTACAGTTGGTAATAAACTGGACACATTTTGTGGAAGCCCACCTTATGCTGCTCCTGAACTGTTCCAAGGGAAGAAATACGATGGTCCTGAAGTGGATGTGTGGAGCCTCGGGGTGATTTTGTACACGCTAGTGAGCGGATCATTGCCGTTTGATGGTCAGAATCTAAAGGTACAGTTGCCTTATGAAAGCTTGGCTTTTACTCTCTTTAAATTTTCTTAGTTGTTAATAGGCTCACCTTTTGAAACTTGATTTTAAAGGAACTGAGGGAGCGAGTACTGAGGGGGAAGTACCGCATTCCATTTTATATGTCCACGGACTGTGAAAATCTGCTTAAGAAGCTACTAGTACTGAATCCAATAAAACGAGGCAGCTTGGAAGTAAGTAATTTCATCTTGGGGAAAAAAAAGGGGTTTCACATTAAGAATGAATAAAATACAGTAATTGCTTAAAACTTCTTTATTTTTCACTAGAAGTACTTCCTTCCTGTTTTAAGGGCACAAAAGTCTCACTAAAAAAAAAAAGTAATTTTTTTGTCCCAGAAACAGCACAGCTTGTAAAAAGGAAGTGTTAGTGAATGAAAGTATAACCTTAGTTACAGCTGACTAAAGACTATCATTTAAGAGTATTTCAGAGTACAAACTGCTCCCACTTGTTTTATTCGGGTAGTGGAGCTAGTTCAAAATCTTCTGGAGGACTGTAAATACCTTCTGATTGGATTTTTTTCAGGAAAACAGCAGCAGCAGCAGGCAGCACCATAAGCTATTTCTGTTTGGTCCTTTCTTTTCCCCCTTCAAGTGGCTTTCTTTCTGAATAACTGGAAAATTAACATATATAATAATACCTGCAGTGTTGCTCAGCTAAAAACTGTTTTGAGGATTTCTACTGGCTTATGATTCGGGTGTAGTTTTTGTTGGGGGGGGGGTTTGTTTTTTGTTGTTGTTGGTAAATAGGGCTTTTTCTTCATGGGATGTAAATAATATCTGTGCATAATTTGTAAGGTGTCTACAATGTTCAATATTTTTAAGGGACTGTTTTGTTCACGCTTGCTGTGTTGGCATGTACTTGCTGGGTAGCACTGGAGCTGATATGTAACAAATGTTTTCTGTAGAGTTCCATTTTGTGACTTCTTTAACAAAGTCTTTTTAAAATAACATTTACTTACCATAGAGATGAAACTAGAGCAGAAGATAAATAGAATGGTTTTAAAATAGTATTTGCATGAGTTAATCACCAGTGACCTTTGTTTCATCTTGCTGTGCACACTTGCGTAGCAGTGAATGGTGTTCCAGAGAATAAATCCCATTTAAGCAGCTTTTTATTTGTAGTGGTATGACTTATGCTTCCTGGAGTGGATGTTACCTGTGCATGGAAGCATCCATTTACTGAGCTCTGTCTGCATGCAACTTATTTCAAGCTGATGCCTGTGACTTTTTATAAATAGTTTTAACGTTAATAAAATGTGTGTTGAAGAGAATAGGGAATGGTTGCTTCTACTTTACTGATATTCTTCGATTATGTTGTGTTTATTACTGTCTAGAGGACATAGTGATAAGAGCTTAGTCACTCAAAGGTGATAAGAGCGTAATCACTCAAAGATGGCTTTTTTTTCCTGTGTTGTGCTTAAGTTTTAGGAAAAGAGATTTTCCTTTTGTTGAACTCGCCTCTGGATTTTTAGCAGTTTCTCTTCAGATCTAATTTCACTTTCATTTAGATATTGTAGTGTTATCCAGTTCTTCTAAAATTCCTTCTTGTACCTGGTAATAGATGTTGGATAGCAGCCTTGCTGGAAAGTGTAATTGTCAGATTGAATGGCAGAGAGCAAGTAAATGTTGTGTGACAAGGGGTCTTGAGTGAGCACCAAAATTCTGTTGATAATGGGCATTAATCAATCAGTATGTTAATCTGAAGAAGAGAGACATAAGGAACTTTTAAAAAAATAATGTTTCTGCAATTACATTTATTGAATTAGAAAGCTATGGTACGTGGTTGGAAAGAAATAAGTTTCTTTTGTCTGAGCACTTCTAAAAATACATATTTAGAATATTGGAAGTTTTGAAAAGTGGAAAGACAGTATCTTAGGTGGAGAGGATTTTTGTTTGTGCTTTGTCTTTTAATTACTTGCTCAGTCACAACCTTAAACCCACTCAGTTCCCATGCATGTTTTTCCACAACCATCCAATAGGATGTTTGTCACTGACATTAGCATCAAAGTTGAGACTGACACAGGATCAGCTCCGTAGGGGTTAGGCTTAGCACTTTTCCTCTGGTAAGAACCAGGCAAATGTTTATTGAAGTGGTTCTTCTAGACTTTTTTGTGGTTGCAGCAGAGAAAACATTTTAGAAACATGAGAATGTTGTTGTAAAATCACAAATACTTGCAGGAAGAGATTTGAAAAATGCGTTGTCAGAAAATATGTGGATCTGTTAGCTTACCAGGATTCCAACAAATTCCACTTCCCCTTCCAGTCTTCAATTCTTTGCAAAGCAGCACTAGATTAAATTCTCACAGAGCAGATTTATTTTACTAAGAGTAATAAAGCAAATCATTTCGAGACGGAGAGGTCTTAGTCAGGCCAGATTTTTATGAAGTAGTTTTCCTGAAAATAAAGGGAAAGCAACTTCATCAACAATAACTAGTTGGTTGAAAATCAGTTTGGTTTGATCTCTAGGAAATACAGTGTGGGTCAGATCTTTTAATGCCCTGACCAAGGCTGCTGGTCTTCAATCAGTGGACTGGAAGCCTACCTGAACTTAGACAGATGTTATATTGATCCTGGAACTGGATCATTTGTGTCACTCCAAAAATGCTTGATTGTGAGAGCCTGTTTTAAGAGTTGTATAATACTTAGTATGCCTATGAGATCATGTATTTTAAAGATGAAAGCTAGCAAAAGTTTAGATACTTAATGATGAAAACCTAGAGCAGAATGCATTGAACTGTAGATTCACCTACTCAAGAGACATGAAAAAGTGGGAATGTTGGCTTTGCGTATTAATTCAAGAAGGATTAAGAAAGAGATGGGATTTGAGCAGTATGATTTCTGTCATCCAAATGCCTTATAATTCTTAAGCTTTACATACAGTTAACAGCATCTTTAAAATATACAATTGCAGATACAGTGTAGTACTCTTTGGGGAATCTGTCATGTTGCTACAAGCCTACAAATAAATCATCAAAATTTATTTTCAAATAGACTTGTGCTCTGTGTGCCAGAAATGCAATGCAGAAATAAGTGTTCACAATCCATTCCCCTTTATCCCTCTCAAATGCCAAAAAAATCAATTCAGTGGCAGTTTTTTTTAAACAGAACTGTAAGTCTTATTGTCAGCAAAATGTTTTCTGGCCTGAGTACAAAGTTCTGTATTGTTCTTTTAAGGATACAGCTATTTGAGTCTGTAATCTGGCAGCACATTACATACAAAGAATTTGGTTATATCAATGGAGATTGATTTTTTTTCTCCTTGTGAAAAATAACTTAATTTGGTGTTAGCAAGGCATATTTGGAGCCTGTGGGAAGCTGAACTTGCTGGCACTTGTTTCACTCTTTCGTCAATTTAGTGAGGAATTTTAGCATCTGTCCCTGAGAAGACGTGTGCTTGTTGCTGTATAAGGGAAAATGTTTTTAACTGTTTTAAAAAAACATTATATATATGTCCTTAAGGAGAAGTGGTGGTAATCAGGGATTCCAGCTGATTGATCTTACAGGCAAATAAAAGATACAGGCCACAGTAGAAGGAAATTTTCCAAAGAATGCCTGAGAAATTTCTCAAGTAACCATCTGCATGGCATAGAGGGAGTTAAAAGGCATCTCTCCCTCCAGCCAAACCGTGAACATATTTAGGTCAAGTGCAGTGAGAAGATCCATAGGAAAAAATGACCAGTTGGCATCATTATCTTGAAACTAATGACTGTAGCAAGTATCAGCATGCTCCTGAAATATTGCTAAGTTTCTAAGCACTTGCTTTGTTATTATTTGTCAGAGTTACTTACTGTAATAGAGTTGGTATTCTGGTAGCATCTAGGGATCTTAACCAAGATTAGGGCATGAGTGTCAGGCACTCAGCAAGACAAGATTAAGAGGTGGTGGAAGTGAAAGTTATAAAAACCACAATTTTTGTGTGTTTGAAGTGCAGGGGTTTTATCTCAGTAGTTTTTCTGGCATTTTAGGGGGGAGAGTTGTATTGTAAAGGTTAAATAGTTGGGGGGAAATGAGCTAAGGGAAGGAAAAAATTGAAAGATAAAAGAAGAAACTATAAGATATGAAGGGAGAAGGTGGGAGAGAAAGAGCAGCACTCAGACTGTTAGGAATTTTAGTTCATTTTCCCTAGACCAGCTAGCACAGATTCAATCAAACATGGTAAATGGAGTATTCATCTAAGCTCATTTCTTTTCCTAGCAAATTATGAAGGATCGGTGGATGAATGTCGGCCACGAAGAAGAAGAACTAAAGCCATATACTGAACCTGAACCAGATTTCAATGACACCAAGAGAATAGGTAAGACTTTTACAAGGGTGTTCCATGTACATAGGAAATTTTATCTTCCAAGTCAAATTAAACTCTTATTGAAGTTGAGATTCAATCTCACTGTACAAGGAAAATGTTTTCTTTAGTTACAGTGCCCTCCTTATAACTGCTGTTGATTTTTATTTAAATGAGAAAAGTAGTTACAGTGCCCTCCTTATAACTGCTGTTGTGACTTCACTGAGCTGACATGACTCTACAAGCACCGCAAAAGACAAATAAGATTGCAGAATTCAGCAGGCAGAAGGAAACAGATTTTATTTTTTTTGATAAGGGCAAGAATTTTTATCTGCTGTGGTCAGAGAAAGGGAAGGTGTTGGCCCTGCAGCCATTCATAGTTTTTATTTGGCAGTGCCTTTTTTCTTGAATAACTTCTAATGTTGAATAATACTGAACTATGTTGAATAACACAGTTGAGGTTTTTTAAGAAGAAAATAATGAAAGTAGAGATTTGTAGCCTTTTTGACTTTGTACAGCAAAGATGATGCTGGTTGAGTTGAATCCCAGTTATCTGTTAACTTATAATGGTTTATACTTTCTTCATTGTTCTTTAGGTTGTCAGTAAACCCATGCACTTATTCTGCTAATATACCTAGCTCTTTTTACTTTTAGACATTATGGTCACAATGGGCTTTTCAAGAGAGGAAATCCATGAATCTTTAGTAAACCAAAAGTACGATGAAGTCATGGCTACTTACTTGCTTCTAGGAAGAAAACCACCTGAAGTAAGTGCTACCTAATTTACATCTTCTGTTTTGGCCTTTATATCTGGCTAGGTTGATATTCTCATTATCGAGGTTTTTATTAACTTCTTTAACATCTTCTTTTTAAAAAATTGTAATAGATAACTTATTAATATATTTTTCTCTTTGCATATATTCTTGGTTATCTTGTTAGCTCCTGTATTAAGAAATAGATTGAATACAGTATCTTCACATTTGCTTATGAATATGTTCAATTGCTTTTTTAAAAAGCTTGCTGTTAAGCTGAAATGGTATGGGTTTTAGGTGCTGAGTCTTCTTCCTGTCAGGTGTGTTTACAGGTAAAATCTGAAATAGTTAATTTGACAAGAGCAATTATTGTTCCAACTACCAAGATGTGACATCCTGTATTTCTCAGAAATGTGCTTATCCTTTCTCTTTTGTAAACTATATTATAGTATATTTTATTTTTTTAATAATTGCTTCATAGTCATTCATAAATTTGCAATAGAATGTCTTTTGACTGTTGTGGAACTAGAGGGATCTGTAGATTTTTTGGGACCACAGGGATTCTCAAGAAATTGAGCTGAGACCAACCAAGGCTTTCTTGAAGGCATGTTTTTCCTGCTGTTTCATTTGCTCTCTCTCATTTCTAAGATAGTGTAGATCTGATATGGGCATCCTTGAGTGCATTTTCCCACAGCATCTCTGAACCAGAATTCCCTTGCAATGGCAAAGCATGGATGGAATCTGTCTAAAATAATTTTGACCCAAACTGCTTGGAAGAGGATATTTGTCTTTTCCACTGCTCTTACTTACAACTAAAGTGTTGAAGGCCATAAGGAATCCTTGAATCAGTAGTACTTGCTTCTTTAGCCCTTCTGACTCAATCCAATGCATTTTTAAATTGTTCTGAGGCTACAAATGCTCTTAAAAACAAGATCTTAAAAAAAGCAAGATCTTAAACAAGATGTTAAAAAAAAAGAACCATTCTTTTGCTTAAGTTTTAAAATAGCACAGTTTTGTTACTGTCAAAATTCTTCTAATTTTATTTTGAGCATTCATTCACTTATTAGCTATAGATGTATGATTTTTAAAGCACACCAAGCACAGATTGAGTGATAAAATTTATCTTGAAGCAAATTAAACTCTGGATACAATTTTAAATTTTACAAAACGTCCTTGATTGGAACTTTGTTATGCCATGAAAGTACCACTAATGTTTAATTTTGTTTATGCTCTGGGAAACTCTTTTGCTTGTAGTTTGAAGGAGGAGAGTCCTTGTCCAGCAGCAACTTGGGTCAAAGGTCTCGTCCTAGCAGTGACCTCAACAACAGTTCCGTGCAGTCTCCCGCTCACCTGAAGGTCCAACGGAGTATATCAACCAATCAGAAACAACGGCGGGTCA
>NW_009952796.1:3955800-3971383 GCF_000747805.2 Chaetura pelagica
CGGTTCAGCGATCATGGTGGGGATGACATTCCAACAAGTAAAGTAACATACCCAATTCCAGCCTGAATGTGCAGTGTTTTGTGAACCTGGCTGGTCCACCACTCTGTGCATTTGTTGTGTATCTTATCGTGCTCCCCTGTGGTGTTTTTGTTTGTATCAACATTTCTGTGGTAAATCGGGGTCAGTGTAATTTACAGATTTAATGGTTTTGATTTGTTACTTGTTTGACTCACTAAATAAGAGCTCGAGGATATTTCCTGTTTGGGAAGTAATGGCAAAATATCGGTCTGGATCAATTCAAAGGCTGCAGACTGTTATGTTTATCAGTACATTTGAAGTTGGAGCCAAATCATTCGTTTCTCGGAGACAACCATTTTGCTAAGTGTTCAGGAAACATTTTCCGGTGAAAGGAAAAAGGAGTGCATATTTAAAACATTAAATGAAAAGTGTGTTGTTGGTTTTTCCAAAAAAGTAATCAATATTGTGAAGATCATCAGCTGATGTAGTTTTATTTCAAGGGAATGTAAGATTCTACTGATTAAGGATTCGCCCCAAAGCATTTTTAAAGTATGATGAGGGGGAAAGAACTTCAATTTTTCCAATAGCTCTAGGGTTTTTGGGGAAAAAAGATCTTTGGCAGTGTTTAGAGGAAAAGGTACGTGGCAAAAAGAACTGACAAAAATAATTTGAAAAGTATCCTCTTCTTAATTTTTCATAATATTGCACAGGTTTAAAATAAGAATTAAAATATTCTTCTAGATGTATGTATTAACATGAAATTGGAACTAGTTCTGAACTCCAAATTGGTAATGGAGAGAGAGTGGGTAAAAAGAGAGTAGGCTGTCAAAGATTAATTTAATAGGTTGGTATATGTGCCAAGTTTGTGTCATGGTTTTTCAAGTACTTTTTTTGACTCAGGGAATTATATTTAGACTATTTTGGGCAAGAGAAATGCAGCTATTATTTTTAGGTATTTATTAATACTGTTTTTATTTGGCAGTTGGTCCTTCGATTCCTCCTGCTGTGTCATACACAAAAAGGGCTCAGGCAAATAGTGTGGAAAATGAACAGAAAGAAGACTGGGACAAAGATGTCTCACGCAAACATAGCAGCACTACAGTGGGATCCAAAGGAGAGATGGCTGCAAGTCCACTTGTGGGTCCTGAAAGAAAGAAATCAACTACAGTTCCCAGTGTGAGTGTCTGTGCTTTGGGGTTGTTGTATTTATTTTTCCCTATTTAAACTAAATCTGCAGCCTAAGGTTACTACAGACATAATGGTTACTAAATAAGCCACTCAGTCTATTTCTGGTAACTTTCACTGGCAGACAGAAATGGGCTACAGTAGTTGTCTTTTAAAATAAACCTTTCCCTTCCCCCCCACTTCTTCTGACAGTAATATAACAGTAAGCACAAGAATATCTGCACTTGGGCAAGCTGAAGATCTGTCAAGACAAGAAGTGGGTATTTAGGGAAAGAACATAAAAACAGAGCCAATATGGAGTGGTTTTTTTCTGGTTTCTAATTCTTGTGTATCTATGAGGAAGTCAACTTTCCGAATCAGAGACAAATAATTCAGTAATATATTAGTACAGTAATAATATATGGGAATTGGATAATAATCTTAGCAAAGCAAGAGTCAGCACAATGAAATAGCCCTATCTTTGAGCATACTCTCAATGGTACAGTAATGATAAGGTGAATGAGCAATTGGGAGAATACAGCTTAGGCTAGAAATAACTTGTGTCAACAGATTAACCTAGCACATTTGAATACTTTAAGAAGGTATACAAATACCTGAAACATTCTTTTTATTTGCTTCCAATGCTTACATTTTTGTACAACATAATGTATAGTAGAAGAAAGTATTTAATTTTAATCTTAATTTTCTTCTAGAATAATGTATTTTCTGGTAGTGGAATGACAAGGAGGAACACTTATGTTTGTGAACGTTCTTCAGATCGCTATTCAGCAATACAGAATGGGAAGGACAACAGGTATTCTTCAACTTGTCTTGCTTATTAATTTGGATACAAGAACTGAGGTGTAGAAAAAGCAGGTTATGCACAATACCATTTTGAAGCGTGGTGTGAAATATGTGAAGTATGACTGTATGTTTTTGTTTTGGCTTCCACTGCATTTTCTATGTTTGTGATTAAATTTATAACTAAATGTGTACATCTGCCTTTGCATCTTTTTATGAAATCACATTTATTACCAAAGTTTGTCTTCCAGCAGAGTAAAGTAACTACACTCACATCTAAGTAGGCAGTTCTGCTGTGGTGAACTTCAGATGTCACCGTCACAGTGTTGTCTGTCTGCTCCTTTTTCATTTCTCCTAGTAATGACAAAGTTGAATTTTTTAAGACTTGTTAATCCTTTTCCATATAATTTTGTGGCATAAACAATATTTTGGTGGTGATGGTAACCAATTTCTGTTTGTGGGATGATAATTACACTCAGTTTAGTATGTTTTGTTGAACGCTATTGTATTTAACACTGCTACAGTTACGTCTTCTAAAGTAGGTTCTTTGTTCTTCTTTGGGGTTATTCAGCCATGTACCTGACTGAAAAATAAAACAGTTGTATAAACTGGATTTTTTACATTTTAAAGTAATAGCTCATATTCTTATTTTCTCAAGCTATTTAAATAAAACAGTTAAGGTAAAATGAACCAGAAAATCCCTAGCATGAAAGAACATGATCTACTAAACTAGTTGGTTTTCTTTTCTGTCTTAGAGTTGGAATTTTTCAATGATACAATTAATTCTGGAAATGGGGAAAGTATAGGGCTGCTGTATTAAGAGCAATTGAACAAGTACAACTATTTGAATTGCTTTAAGGAGGTACATTAAAAAGCAGAAAACTGATTGTCAGTATTTGTTTTCAAAGTATTAGGTAGACATCTTCAAAATTATAATTTCAAACTTTTCTGTATAGTTTAAAATATTTGAAGAAAATTTGTAGCAATCCTTTTTTAAAGAGAAAGAAGATAATGCTTTTTAGATTTTGGTTTAAAATATATACCAAAACAATTTTTCTGATCACACGAAGAATAAGTTTTTCTTTCAATAGATTTAATACCAAAAATCTATAATGAGAAGGGATTTTATTTCAAAATTTTTAATTTTACAATTTTATATTCCCTTTTTTATAGTATTGAAAATATAGACAACTCTTAATCCCTCTTCCTTTCATCAGTGCAATGAATATGCTCAGCTCTTTGAGCTTATTCTGAAAAAAAGAAGAATTTTATTTTGAGTTGTGCATTTGCCTTTCCTACAAAACATTGTGTTGCATTTGAATTTGATGTAGCTGAACATCTTGTGTCATTTAATTATTCATCCAAAATCTACTTCTTTGGTATAGGTATTACTTAGCTTTGGGTCTGTTTTTGCTAATATATTATTAATGCATTTTACTTTACACTTGTAGAGGCAAAGCTGTAACTTGTTTTCAGTCATTTGACTTTGGTTTTAAAACTTAGTAACACAGTAGTTTTGCCACTACTTTTATCCCTTCCTTGGCACTTACACGAAGCAGAAATAAATGTATCAGTAGAAGAAACTGTCTTTTGAAAAGGTTGGCTTCACAGCAGTGCTTGGGGTAGTCCAGAGGAGAAGTATAACTTGATCCTTTAAAAACAGTCTCTGTGAAGTGATAATGTAACACCAATCCAAATGTTTCAAGTTCTAGTTGTGTGAGTTTTAACTGAAAATAAGGGTATTCACTTCACAAAAAGAGAGTCTATTTAATCAATCTTTTAAAGTCTTTTGAAAATTTCTTGTTTGGTATTTTTTACCACTTTCATGTACTTTTCATAGTCTTTCCTCGTTACTTTGAATAATGTGTGTGTAAACTTTGATCTTGGAAGAAGTGGAAAAACCTGATTTAACATATATAGTGATTTGATTAACATAATTTTCCCCAAATGATGTGTTCTTTACTTTAGCTGACTTGTTATTTAAACAGCACTTGCTGTGTTCTAAAAGAAAAAAGTAGTTGTTATTTTCCCTTTTTTCTGTGGACTTTTACACTAACTTTTCCCCTTTTCATTTGTCCCTCCTTTCTGCCTTGCTGCCATGGCAAAAGCCTAACAGAAATGTCTGCAAGTAGCACATCTTCTGCAGGCTCTGCAGTAGCTTCTGCTGTATCAACACGACCTCGACATCAGAAGTCCATGTCTGCCTCTGGTCATCCTATAAAAGTTACACTGCCAACCATCAAAGATGGCACTGAAGCTTACCGACCAAGGTAAGATATTGATTAATATTCCTTTAATGCTGTGCACTGTAAAAATGGTGTTGTTCGGTTCATGGTGTGCTTCAGTATGTTTGCAATCTATTCAGAACTGTCACCTTGCCTTCTGTTTCGAATGAGTAGTTTGCTGAAGTAGTGTGGGTACTACAGATGATTTAAGCCTGATTTTGTTCATCACACATTTGCATGGCACAGTTAAAAAAGTTCCTTGACTGCCTCCCTCTGGAAGCTTCTGGAAAACTTAAGTTGCTAAAAATTTAACTTAATTTAGACAGGCCTGTACAGCACAGACCACCATAAACTCAAATGAAATACTTAAATGTTAACCTCTTGGTTTTGTAGGTTGCTGGGCTCATTTCTATCTAAAAGCACCATCATATAGTTGCTCCTACTGTTAACTGCCCAAATCGCTTTATACATTTATGTGAACTAGATAATTGCTTCTTAAGAAATATCTTTAGTTTTTGAAGTGCTTGTGTGTTAAAGGTTTTGATGAATGTGTTTTGGCAGAATGGGTCTGGGAACACTTTCAGATCCTACTACAGGCTTTTTTCTTTGTCCTATGATCTGTATATACTTTTTTAACTGCTCTTCATACTTGAGTTAATTTGATTTTGCAATGAAAATGTCACTTGATTATTTCTGAGTATGAATCATAAAAGCAAATCAGCAGCAGATTCAGGTTGGAAAAAAAAACCCAACACCTCAAAAGCAAGGGTTTTCTTCCTATCTGAGAAATGGTTGTCAGCTGGGAGGTTTTTTTAGCATAGCCTTTCTCTTTATTTATGCTTCTGTTTTCCCAGCAGTGCAACTCAAAGAGTGCCTGCTGCTTCCCCATCTGCTCATAGTATTAGCACTACCACTCCAGACCGAACCCGCTTTCCTCGGGGGAGTTCAAGTCGAAGCACTTTCCATGGTGAGCAGCTAAGGGAGCGGCGCAATGCCACTTACAATGGACCGCCCGCCTCACCTTCACATGAAACCGGTGCTTTTGCACATGCTAGAAGAGGGACATCAACTGGCTTAATAAGCAAGATAACTTCCAAGTTTGTTCGCAGGTTAGTACCTCGATTTTTAAGAGAAAAAACAAATAATAAATATCAAAAAACCCAGCCTATCACTAGGGCCGTAAGTGCAAAGTCAATGAGTATTTCTAGTTGAAGTCTGAAGTAAATGTAAATTTAGATAGAATGCTGCTTGTTTTGTGCTTCCTTCCAGATCCTGCCTTGTTTTACTTCTCTGTGTGTGTTGTAAGCATTATGTTTGACCAGCTATTTAGCTTCTTTATCTTAAAGGAGAAAGAGAATGCTACTCCAAAGGTTTTTTTGTTCATGCTTTACAGCTAAAATAGAAAGATGCTACAATTAAGTTTAAACTAAATGAACGTAAATACCAAAAGCAGTGACTTTAAAATGAGTAATTATTTAATGGTAACAATGTTTTACTTTTAACTGGGTTGCAAGGGTTGTATTTAGGATTATTGTATTGCTGTGCTTAAAGGGAATCAGTAGTTACAAATTATTTCAGGGAATTCCAAAATGTGTGAATAAATGAGAAGTTTAGAAGTGAGCAGAAGTCTGGATGTCTGGAAATACTAATATTTTAGTATCATGCAGCCTCTAGGGTCGTGTTATCAGCTTCTTCAAATGCAAGTTCAGGCTTCTGAAAGAAGAAGATGCACACATCCCAGACCTGCATTCATTCCTGTGATGATGCTAACAGTAATAATACCGTGAGAAGAGGTACTGGGAAAGATTTTCAAATATAATAAATACCAAGTGACTGTTGACTTAGCAGTCACAGTAGATTCCCCAACAGGGGACTTCATTTTCAGTTTGCCTCTTTCTAACAGAGATATACTTACAATTCTTAATCCTATTTACAGATGTGTCCTTACTGCATTATTGTCAGCTTTACAACAATTGCATCTTACAAACCTCAATTTGCTTTGCAGAATTATGCTTTTATGTATTGAAATCTATTATTTGTGTGGCAAAGAAGAATCAATTTAAGGACAAGTTAAGCTACTAATTCCAAATTTGTAAGCAAAATACGAATGGCATAAGGTGATATTACAAAGGAAAGGAAGAGAGAAAGCTAAAATTGCAGCCATGTTCCTTATAAAATTGATTTAACTTGGTGAGCTGACAGTGCATCAGTGTGTGTCTAAGCAATACTGCCAAGATGACAAAAGAAAAAGTATGTGAATTATATCCTTTTTTCAGAAACCTGAAGATAAAGGATTATAAACCTCTGTTATTGCAGCACTTATATAATTGGAGGGGGAGAGTCTGCTTTCTGGTTTTAAAAAGAAAAAAAGTTACAGCAGAGTTAGTCAACTGTGTTGTCAGTATAGATCTCCCAGTGGGAGCAATAGTATTTTCTGTTAAGTAACTAACCAATTACAAGAGCACAGGATGGGTTTTTTTTGCATTATAGCTCATTGTTATTTGCAAGGAATGGTATATTGACTTTTTTTTTTTTAAGATTCAGATCAAAGTGTTTTCATGATGTTAAACTACAATATTAAAATTATATTGTAATCTATGTGTTTAGAATTAACTTATTATAAATTTATGTATTTTTAAATTACCTTTACTATAGAACATTTTCATACAATTTCCTATTATATTTTGTGCTGCTAAAATACATTTTCCTCTACAGGAAATCTTGTAGGGTTTTTGTTTGGTTTTGTTGCTGCTGATGGTGGGGTTTTTTGTTGGTGTTTTGTTGTGTTTTTTCTTTTTTAAACTTTGGACTGTTGTAGACTTCCAGTGGCTGGGATTACAAGGATGGAGTTTGGGGAGGGTGCTTTTCTTTTAGTTGGATTGCATAACTGCATGCCTTTTAACTGCTGTACTGTTCAGAAAATAATGATTTAAAGCATACTTTGATTAGAAGGTGTCATGAAAGACTCTTTATTTTATCTTGGCAGAGGTAAATGCCTTTTCTGGTAAGTATATAAAACAAATGCATAATGTGAATGCTTAATGAATAGGATATTGAAATGTTTTGTTTCAGTGGTTTATGTCAAATGGTACTTATCTTGATGTTAGTTACCGAAGTATTTGTGTTTTGAAGGTATTAATTAGCTACTTGAAATTGGGTAGTAAAATGTTTGTACAGCAGCACTAGGAACATACATAGGTGGCTTATAAAAATCGATGGATATTTTTTTAAGTTGCTTCAGACTAAAAAGGTGTTATACAAAATAGTTCATTGGTCAAGTACAGCTCTAATTCAAGAAGTTAAAAAAAAAGTTATGCTTAACCTCAAACTCACTACTAATCATACCAAAGTCAATGTAACAGCTGATTTGCTTAAGTTAAGCGGATGTTGAAGTAACTTTTCTAAACTCGGCTCCAAACATTTGGTCTTGCAAACTCTTAGGCACATGTTACCTTTAATTACTCAAGTGTGCTTAAGCATGAGCATGTACCAAAGTGCTTTCAGGACTGAAGTCTAAATGCCTTGCCCAGAAGGGTGCAGAGTGGAGCCCCCCTCAACCTCCCCAGACCACCTTGATCGACTGCTCCTCTGTGCTTGCTGGAATTACGTGTGGCCATTGCTCTGTCTGCAGTAGATTGAGAACAATGTGTTAATTTTACCATCAGTTTAAAAAACAAAAATAGATTTAAACAACTACATGTCAGAGCTGAAAGAAGTCAAGGTATCATAAATGAAAATTATAGCTGTGAAAAAGTACTCTTAAACAGTACTAGACTTGACATTATTATACTGATTTATTTTTATTTTTTTTGTTCAGTAGCTATTTAACATTGTTCTAGATGTAGGTTTTCTTAACTTTTATTTTTCACCTTTATCATTGAATCTCAACCTTAACTTTGTTTTGAGGGATCCAAGTGAAGGCGAAGCCAGTGGCAGAACTGACACCTCAAGGTGAGGAGCCACTATTAATACTTCGCTGCTAGGTCTTTTGCATCAAGGTTTTAGTTATTTCTTAAAGATTTAAAATCAGAATGTAAAATAGAATAGTGCTTAAGTAAACTGCATTTCCAAAATGGTTTTTAATATGGGGGGAGGGGGTCTTGGTGAGGTCCTTTATCCCTAATTTTTGCTTTCTTGCGAAGTATTTAATATAAAACTTTATTAAAGCGTATTCCTTTGAATATTAAAGCCCTCTGTAGGAGCTAACCAACCATTTAGGCCCTTAAAATCATGTTTTGGCTTATAAATATTTAATGGTGTTTACTTTTGGCTTCAGTGGAAAATATAGTATGCTTTGTGTCTGTGTGCTTATACATATATATTAAATTTTTACTATAGTTACATACTGTGTTAATTACTAAAGCTGCTGTTTGCCAGAAGTAAACACCTTGTAGTCTCTGAGAAATGAATGTCACTTTGCATTGAAATAAGTGACATTCAGACAAAAAGGGTGGTGACTGCTAAGTATTGAATTTGTATGGCATCTACAGACACTTTGTTAATAATAAAGCATTCTTTCATATGCTCATTTTCCAGCATATCTGCTCTTTTGCCATGTTTCAGCATTTGATTCTGCATTTTTGGTGTGCTTAACACAGTGCATAACTTTATTTTTATGCTCTCTAATGAACAGGCATTGTAGTTTGCAATTTTTAAACTGGTCACTTGCAGAAAGTATCCACTTAGTTTTCAAAACAGAAAGCCTTAATTTTTTTTAAAAAAGCAGCATGTTCTTAACAGGATACATTGTATAATACACAATGCATTTTATCCACATTAGCCCTTTTCAATTCAAAGTCTATTAGCTGTCGAATTCTTGAGGTGGAAAGGGAAAAGAGATTAATTAAATGTTCAAATGAAATGAAGTGTGAAGTTGCTTTCAGCTCTTGCTTTCACTGTCTAGCTTCCTCTACTTTTTGTCATCCTACAGTGTCTGTTTTTGGGCTAAGAGTCGTTTGAGGTCTTACCTTTGCCATGGTCTATCCCTTAATATCGATGTGGTTCTTTGGGGATCACACTGAAAGTTAAGTTAAAAATGCTTGTTTTGACTCCTCTCTGAATGGTGACAGTTTTATAATAGACTATCAAAATGAGAACAGCACCTTTCCCCGGTGACAGATGGAGAGTCATCAGGCTCCTTATGTACCTGGGACAACAGAAACAGTTGGCTGTGGAATTCCTTTAAAATAAACAGTGCTGTTTCTCAAAATGCTTTCTACAAGGAAATAAAGAATCTATTCAGTAAGAAAGTATCAAAGTAAGAACATTCTTTGGAAATTACTCCCTTGGAATTTTCTCCAAGCTATTGTATCAACTAGAATACTTTGTGTCTACATGTCACTCTTCATTCTGTGAAAAAGCTGCTGCCTGTGTACTCAACTGGTTGACAGACAAGCTGTTTATGAACAAATTACAATACAAAATTCTACTTCCATCAGTTAAATCATATTGTTATAAGGTCTTTTTACAGAGAGAGGTCAAAAATACATAATAACTGCGAAAGGGGTTAAAGAGGGGAGAGAATTAACTGAAGGGTTGTGAATCGCGGGGTAGGCTTTCTTCTGCTGCTGCTTTTACAGTATGATTTATGCTTCAGGATTGTGTCCCTCAACTTCAGTTTTGTTGGTGTATGGCATGCTCCAGATCATGAAATCAGCAGAACTTCAGTCATGCTTTTACATAGATTCCACTTTCTTTGGAGCAGTATGGAGTAACATGTCTGCTGCAGTTACCATTGCACATGTTGTCATCAGAACGTTTTAGAGCAGGGGTTTCCAAACTTGCTTTGCTTGTGTACCACCACAGTGCTGTTCCAAAGCACATGAGCACAGGAGGTGTTGCACAACTGTGCCAACAGTATCCTTTCAGCTCCTTGAATTACCTTGCATTTGACTAGTGATGTGTCAGTTGCAGTTTAGAAACCCTTGTTCTAGAACTGTATTTCTCTTCTGTCTCTTGGCTGCACTGCTTTTATTTTTGACTGCTCTGTATGTCACTTCTTCCAGGAGTGTTTCTGGGGAGCCAAAAGACAGAGAGAAGGAGGACAGCAAAGATTCGAAGCCACGCTCCTTGCGGTTCACGTGGAGTATGAAGACCACTAGTTCTATGGACCCAAACGATATGATGAGAGAGATTCGGAAAGTGTTAGATGCTAATAACTGTGATTATGAACAAAAAGAGAGGTTTTTGCTCTTCTGTGTTCATGGTGATGCACGACAAGATAGCCTCGTTCAGTGGGAGATGGAAGTCTGCAAACTGCCGCGATTGTCGCTCAACGGAGTTCGTTTCAAGAGAATATCTGGGACTTCTATCGCATTTAAGAACATTGCATCCAAGATAGCAAATGAGCTTAAGCTGTAAAGAGAACCTAGATTTTTTTGGGATCAGGGAAGATTCATACATGATCTACACTTTGAATGTACTGGTTACGCCTAATGTGATTGGCCTGTGAAACTCCCCATGTAGAAATTGCCCTTATTGCAATAAGGTTATACATAGTTATTCAGAATTGTAAAATTAAATCCAGTATGACCTATATTAAATAACTGTAGCTAAAGAAGTTATGTTCACATGTACAGGTAAGTATATAGAGCATTCTGTTCATTTTATGTTCATAGAGTTGTATAATAAAAAGATGACTGCTTAAATTCTGATCTTGTATAGTTGTCTAGATTTCTGCACAGAAATGTATGTTTGATGCTTTGAGTTGGAAAAGTCCTTCCCTGTCATTGACATTTTTGGTGGTTTTTATAAGTCTTACCTCTATTATGTGTTTTTTAAAAAACTTGTGTCCTGAGTCCAATGCACAAAAATAGTTTTCACAACTGTAGCATGACCATTTTTAATTATTTAAAGTTTGTTCATTATTTGAACCAAAAGTCGATGACTAAGTGGCTTTTGTTCTACACGAGACTGTTCCTGCTTACCTTTGGCTCTTATCCTTGTTATTGGACAGTGTTTAGTTGGGGGAAAAACCAAAACAAAACATGTTTACAGTGATGGCACTTAAAAGTTTAAAAACTTTGTTCTGCCTTGGGCCAGCTCAGAGCTGTGGGGGAACAGAAACCAGGAGTAAGTGATGTTCTGTCTGCAAATGACAGTGCTTACTCCCATGGCCCGTTAACAAATGTAGCACCAAAATGGAGAACCAGAATTATTTCATTTGAATATCATAGTATAAAATATCACGTCTTTGCTGCCTTCAGAATACTATAAATTCCATTTTATGGAAATATATTAATATTGGGACTGTTTAATAGCACAAGATGATCTCAAGTGTTGACCAATTGTATAAGTTAATAATACCACCTCAGGAATTAGCTTGGCTTTTGGAACATGTGCCCCCAAAGAGTACATGCAATTCCACATAATATTTTACAGCTAAACATACATTGTTTATAATGATAAATTGTTGATTTATGCTTTTGTGGTTGTACAGTTTGTTCCCATGTAACCCGTTTGTGTTTAATATTTTACTAGATTTCTTGTATTTATTCCACATCATTATGCCTGTAATGTGCAGCTTTGTAATTAGGCACTTGCCTACAGAAAAGAGAAGAAAAAAAACAAAACCCACTTTTTTTTTCCTTCATAATTAATGATTATAAACTATGTAAAACCACTAGTACTGGTACATTTTAATACTTGTTATTTTGTACTGAATTAACCATAGAGGTTGGTTGTGCAATGTTATTTAATGTCGTAATTACTGTAATATCAACATATGGGCCCCATCTGCACACTCTTGTGAAGAATAGAAAGTTCATTAAGAAACTGTCACTTTAAAAAAATAAAAATTAAAAAAAAAGCTGTGGTAAACTCTGTAACCCTAAGTTAGAAGGCTGTAAGTGTAGTAAATGTGCCATTCTCTAATGGCTTCTTGACTGAGATGGACTTTACATACTGTACTGTGATGTAGCTTTCCTATGTAACAGTTATGTTCGGAAATGGACGTGTATTGTTGCCTTAGAAAAAAGGGTGGTGTTTGGAAAGAAAGAACTGTAGCCCCTTTTTTTTTTTTTTTAATCTGATGTTCATTGAAACAAAATCTGATGCAAGTCATCTTGATTCACTGGTGCACTCTATTAAAACTTACTTGAACAGTTCTCATACTAAAATACTTGTTGTTTGCCCTTTATAAAAGCGCAGTAGTTACTGCAGGTAGCAAAATAGTCTAAAGGTGTACAGACATTGTCTGCTACATGGTGTGAAGTCAGGATTAGCATTGCATCCTTTTTGGGGTTCTGTGCTGTCCAGAAAGTATCAGAGGTTTAGCACTTCTTGGAAATGGGTGTTCAGGAGCTTTTCCAGAATCCAACAAAAAATCAGCCTTGGGAAGGGGGTTGTGTGTCTGCTCAATTTACCTATAAATGTCTATGAATTATCCTGAAAAATATGCTGCTGGGACCTCTTCAGAGGTCCTTTCCAACCCCTGTGATTCTATAACCATGATGTTAATCCAAGATCACATAATGTGGTCATGAAACAAAATCCTTTGCCTTTTTGGAGGCTTCAGTGGAAAAAATATAGGTCATGCTGTGAGATGGTAGATTAAGGACTTAGTGTCGCTTCCTGCTTTACACGCTTTGTTTTTACAGGACTAACTTTGCCCTGGATTGTTGCTGGTTTTCAGTGCTTCATATAACCAGAGGTGTATCAGTGTTCTACAAAACACAGACAACTTTTCAAGAAGACACAGGTTAAAAAATGTAGTTCAACTTTCTCATGAAACTTGGCACCATAATGTGCCAATTTAATATTTCTACAAATGGACAGTTTGAAAACATTATTTCCAGTAGCTGCCAGCAGTGTGGAATTGCCCCCATTCCCAAACCCTGCTTCCCTCCTTCCTTCTTTTGATGTGTTGGAAGATTAGCTGGAAATCACCTTACACTCTCCAGAGCAAAAACAGAGAGTGCTTCAGCCAGGGCAAGATCTGAGTTTGGAAGGTGTAGCCACACCCAAACATGTCATTCAGCTTCCCTGTTCTTGGCAGGAGTAAGAGGGGAAGACCCACAAGGAAACTTTTTCAGAACTGCTGTTTTTATTGTCAAGAGAAGCATATTTGGTGTGGAAATAAGACATTGCACATTGAATCCTCAATGCCTATTTTTTGGGTCACAGCATCATGGAATTGTCAGAGTTGAAAGGGACCTCTAGAGATCATCTAGTCCAACTCCCATGCTAAAGCAGAATCCCCTAGAGCACATCACTCAGGACTGCATCCAGGTGGGTCTTGAATATCTCCAGAGAAGGGGACTCCACCACCTCCCTGGGCAGCCAGTTCCAGTGCTCTGTCACCCTCACCATAAACAAGATTTTCCTCATATTTAAATGGAATTTCCTATATTCCAGCTTGTACCTAGTCCTGTCACTGGGAACTACTGAAAAGAGTCTGGTTCCATCCTCCTTACACCCACCCTTTAGATACTTCCAGGCATTAATAAAGTCTCCCCTCAGCCTTCTCTTCTCCAGGCTAAGGAGTCCCAGCTCTGTCAGCCTTTCCCCATGAGGGAGATGATCCAATCCCTCAGTCATCTTTGTTGCCCTCTACTGGACTCGCTCTAGTAGTTCCTTGTCTCTCTTGAACTAGAGAGCCCAGAACTGGATGCAGTATTCCAGGTGTGGCCTCACCAGGGCAGAGCAGAGGGGGAGAATGACCTCTCTAGACCTACTGGCCACACTCTTTGTTATACACCCCAGGATTCCATTGGCCCTCTTGGCAACAAGGGGACAAGGGTCCCTCTTACCGAGGAGTGAACTATATGTAATGGGTACATAACGAGGCAGCTGTTCAGGTACCCAACAGGTACATTGGAAGAATGTCTGGATTGAAATGCAGCTTGACTTCCACATGGAAGGGGATCACTGTGGCATTTTATCAGCATGGCTTTAACCTGAGAAATCTGAAAGACAGTTAAACGCCACATCATGTGGCAGTGACACTAAGCTTGTTAAGACATAAAACTTGATACCCAGTGTCATAACACCTAAGAGGTACTGGACCTCTTAATTGAAGTATGTGTTGTGGTTCCCCTGTCACCCTGCAAATGCAGACAGTAACTGGAGAGATGTGTTCTCTGGGGTTTTGATGGCTGACCTCAGGAAAACAAAGCACTTGTGTATAAATCTAGTTGGGGGGGAAAGGCCTGTCTCACGTGAGAAGACAGATTATCTTTCACTATCTTTGCACTTCTCATTTAGGGGCAAAGTATACATTGGGTAATGGAACTATAAATAGAAAGCCCAAACAACCCTTTTCAAAGCTCCAGATAAATATTTCAGGTGCTTTTTTTTTTTCCTTTAATTTTTGTCAAAGTTAGCTAGACCAAATATCCCATTTAAGAGCTGCTTACAGATTATTGTAGCTTTGTTTCTTTAGTTCTAAGGGCCATGCACAGTTTGTGGTAGGTGTCCATTTGGGACTGGGACTTGAAGCATAAAATCCTCCCCTGGTTTTAGGTCTCCACCTCGACTTTTTTGAAATTTAAATTAAAAACATGACGATGGTAATGGGAGCGATGACACCTTTAAAATAAAATAGGGGGAGGGAGGGACAGAGAACACTTTTACTGTAGTGAGAGACCTGAGGCTTAGCTCACATCTTCCACCCATCAGAGGTCTGGTCAAGCTCTCGGTGTCAGCTTTCTGGCTGGAGCTGGGATGATGATGAAGCATCATCCCTGGGGTAGGTAACTATGCTAGGTGCAGGATTTACTTGGTGAACGTTCAGGGAACATCTTGGGGAGATGCACTTGGGTTCAAACACTGTTCCTCAAGTAAAAAAAATCCACAGCAAAGGATTAGTCTGTCCCCTTATCGCACCTGCTTGTCCCAAGCATTTGTGTATGTATCACATGTTGATAAATATACCAACTAGTTTAATAAATGAGATTGATCCTCCCTATACAATTTTGCTTTGCTTGATCTTCCCCAGCTACATGAATGCTGCTTAGGAAGTGCAACCATTGAACGGCAGAGGTGTGTGGCTGCCAGCCTCCCCCTGCATCGGAGCAACAGACTTGCTTTTAAACGAAGGCTTTGGTACTCTCCTTTTTGTTCAGGGTAGCAGAACAGAGCCCTGCACACAGGAGGTGCCGCTCACCCTAGGCTGTAGGTGACACAGGTGTTACAGGTGCTACACCTGTAACAGAAGGATTCCAAGGCTTTTTCCCCGGGCGGGAGCGGAGCGTCATCTCCCGATCCCTGCTGCGATGCCAGGGAAGGAGCTATTTCAGCGTTTCACCGGTGGTCGAGCGGCGGTGGCGGCATCGCCCTGTCCCACCGTCAGCAGCGCGACGGGCTCCAGCCCTGGGCTTCCCGCAGCCCCGCGGGTGTCTGTGCCGGGGCCGGACGGCGCAGCCCGACCAGCTCTC
>NW_009952796.1:3971686-3979960 GCF_000747805.2 Chaetura pelagica
GCGCCCCTACGGCAGGCGGCTCAAGAAGTACGGCAAGGTGAGGCGGGAACCGGCTTTTCCCAGGGGCTGTCGGGCGGTCCCCGTGTCCTTGGGGCGTTTGGGGCGCCGGGGCTGGGCTGCCAGGCGGGGCTCGGCCCGCGGGATGGAGCCGGTCCCGCGGGGGCAGCCCCGACACCGACCCTCGCCGGGATCAAAGAGGAGAAAACCCGTCGTTTCGGAGTGAAAATGACACTAAGCTGGTCCATGTGACGGGTACTTTGCCTGACTTTGTTCTGCATTTCCCTCGGCGTCACTGTGTTGACACCGTTTCTTAACACTTGGAAGTTAATTGGCCTGCCTTTCTTTTTTTTAATTGTACTTAGGCGACGCAAAGAAAGGGTCATAAAATACCTCCAGTGCACTTGTTGGTCGGTTTATCTTCTAGGTGTCCCCTGAAAGTTACTGGAATGAGTTAAAGAAAAAGTGCAACATGTTCTTCGTTGTGTAACTACTATTTTGGCTCAAAACTGTTCTTTTGCTTTCCTGTGTGGAAAGTCACAAGTCCTGCAGTCCGATGGGGTTTTTATTATTATTATTATTATTATTATTCCCTTATGGGCGGGTGGTTTTAATTACAAAAGCGCTATTTGGGAAAACTAGTTTATTTTTCTGTTGTTCATGTCACCTAAATGCAGCTCAGGTATGTCTGGTATATTTGTAGCAAAAAAATAGATTCTGTGTTAGCAGGAAAAACCGGTCGGGTGCCTGGAGTCTTTTCCTACCAGAGAGGTTGCAGGTATTGGTACAAGACCTGAGTTTCTTTAAAGAAATGACGATTTTGCTCAAGATATGCTTGCTGTGTCTGACATGCAGAAAATGCCGGTTAGTTTGGCAAAGTTACTGTTGAAATACACAGATGACAGCGTAGCCATGAGCTGCCTCACAAATGCTACTGTTTCATAAAGAGGTGAACAGAGTATTTCATTATTTTGTGATGGATTTGGTACCCGAAGTTTCCAGCCCTGTGATTTCCAAGTCGCAGTAAACACGCAGCATGAGGCAGCCTCGAGTCTGTAGGCTGGATCTGTACAGAGGAGTTTTGTGGGTGCCATTATGTCACAGCAGTCCGTAACTTCGCTGTTGGTGTAAGAGTGCTCAGAACTGCACTTGGGGCACAGGGCAGCTCTTCAGACCCTGCGCGTTCCTGGGGAAGGTTTGTCATCTTAGCTTTGGCACCACAGAACAACTTGTGAAAGGAAGTGTTGGTGAGGTCTGATAGGTAAGTTGTATAGGAGGCATGAAGGGGGAGAGAAGTTGCCCATACAACGTAGTAGGGCAGGGGCAGATGTGGGAAGGGAATGCCCTGCGTCTCCTCCTCCATCCTCAGGCTCTACCCCTGCATCTGAGCTGCCTTTTAATTTTGCCATCCTAACTCCCTTCAAATAACTTTCCATAGTAGATAAAGCAAAATTCAGCCATGCAGCAGCATGGCAACAGCTGAAGGTTTTCATGAGCCAGTACCACCGTAATACAGCTTTAAGAAATCCTAGAAATATAATAGATAGCGACTGGATTTCACTGATTTAATTATATTTAAAAATTAGTGTCTGTCTTAGTGTTTACCGTATTACAAGAGAAAATTTTGATCTAGACCCCCACAACAAGAAAGTGTTACTAACAGTTGATTCTGATATTCCTCACAAACTGAGCACATTGTATTAATTTGCCAGTCCTGAGCAGCCATATGAGCAAAAATATCAAGAATGAAATTAAAATTAGATTAAGGCTTTTAGCTTAAATAATCTGTAGCAAGTTATCCCTAATGCAGCACACACATGTACAGATGTGAAAGTGGGTCAAAACATTCTTCTGATGACCAAAAAATCTTGTTTTGACAAAGAGCAATGAAATGTCTATAAAAGCATTCTCGGTGATTTACGGCATTCTTGTTCATACTCAAATTTAGTGGTTTATGTGTTTTTAAGAGTTACTAACATACTTGGAACATATGTGTGTGGGAAACATGTACCTCTACCTCTACGGTGTGAATTTAAACTAATTTTATTTTTTAATAGAAGCCCATGTAAAAGCTTGGCTTCCTGTGGAGGCTGCATCCGTTCGGTTTAACTATGCTCTGTGGGTGTGTATTTCTATATAAAAATAGATGGTAAAACATTGTTCCACGCTCAAGCCCTCACTAGCTGTGGGAGAAGGTGATTTTCTGGGTCGGTGAGAGCAACTGCTGTGGAATGATTTTATGTGAAGGTGTTTTCTTCTCTCACCTCTCCTGCTTACACCCCCTTCTGCTGCCTCTCTCCGCAGAACGTCGGCAAAGCTCTGCAGAAGGGATGCCGCTACTTGGTGGTCGGCCTGCAAGGACTAGCGACAGCCTATTCTGCTCCCTTTGGGGTGGCAGCTCAGGTGGCCTCCTTCGTCCGCTAGCACAGCTCCCTGAGCACCACCAGGGAGGACACCAGGCCATTGCTGCTTTCTTAGGATTAAATCTGAGATCTGCATCTGAGAAACTTCTTGGACAGCCAGTCCCAGCTCCAATCCCCTTGAACAGCCCTTTCCCTGAGACTTGAGTGCTTTTCTCTGCAAAACCTTCCAGTGCTTTATAAAATCAGATCAGGATGAAGAAATGCAAGGATGAAGAAATGCAAGGATGAGGAAATAATCTTTGACTAATTGAGCTGAAGTTTGTTCTCAGACATGAGTTGGTTTTCCGAAGCTTTGGGTTATGTGTGGAAGGGAGCCAAGGACAGATGGAAAAGCAAGTAGATGAGGGAGAGAGAAATGAAGGGAAGTAGAGGATGGGGGTACAGCTGGGGAGTTGGAGATCAGAGTCTGGCAAGTGAGAGGAACTATCAAAGCAGTGGAGGAAACAGATAATGAAGGAACAGGAAAAGGTAGCCTTTGGTTTTCTGATGTCCTTTTTTGCCCCGAGAGGGTTAAGGTTATGAGCAGACTTAAAAATACACTCAGATGTAAATGGACTGTGGTCTGAGACATGGTTAGCATTGCTGTATCACTATTGTTCATCTCAAACACTACAAATCATGGGCCTTTGAATCTTCAGGTTAGTGTAGAAATCCAGAAAGAAAATTGTGTTTGTCTTCTGATTTGGGGGCATTAAAGGTTCACTGTGATTAATACTTTAAACTTTTCCTCTGATGCTATGAAACCTGCTTGTACTTCTCTTACTGAGAATGGAGTTTGTATCTGACATATATCAGATTCTGGAAGCTGGGGCTGTAAGAACTCCCATTTCTGTGCTGTTCACTAGAAAAGAAAATGGATTAGCAGCTGCTTCTGAACAAACCTAAGTGCAGCATTTGGTAGAAGAATGTACGACTGTTTTGTGTAAGAACAGGGCCAAATAACCTGCCAGCTCCATCTTCAGTTCCGTAGGTGGAAGTTGTAGTTGGAGAAAGTCAACATCAGATGGCTTGGCTCAGTGGTGCGGATGGAGCAGCTTCTGTGTCACACCTCCAGGAATATATATCTTCTATTGATGACACAATAGGAACAAGTGGGGTTATGGGCCTTCAAAATTCTGTGCATTTTGATTTTTTTTTATATTTTTCTATTGGTTTCATGGCAGCAGTGAAGGATTTTTCTGCTAGTACTTTGTATTATAGATCTTTCTAGTTTTGATAGTCATTTTGTAATCAAGGAGTTGACTTATATTCTGGGAAAAAAAATGCTGTTTGTTTGCTTTCTTTGCCTTTTCCAAATGCAGAGGTTTGTACATCTTAGCAAACCAGACTGTATTTTTTTTAAACGTAGAAAATGAAACAAAGGTGGGGTTTTTTAATGCTCTTTTCTAACTGGACTGTAAATAAATGTAATGTGATCCATGTCTTGTGTTTACCTACACACATAAGTAGTGCCCAAAGGAGGTGATTCTCAGCGGTGGCCCAAGCAGCTGGGGAAGCTGCAGTATAAACTTCCCCCTAGTTCTGCCTGTGGCCTCAATGCACTTCTAGAAAGATATGGTTGTAGCCCAGACTCCATGGAAATGCTCAGGAAAGGAAAGGCAAGGTGTGAAGATAAGGCTGGAAATGATCTAAGGCTGCACAATTTGGGGTAGGAATAGCCACAGCAATTTTTTGGTCATTGATTTAATGCCTTTAGTTGTTTTGTTTGAGTTTTCTTGAGCTTCCTGGTGGGAACGGACCTCTCCCTCCCATCTGCCTCACCTGCATGCCACAGGGTATTGATAACTGCTGTGTCTTCTGCAGCAAGAACAGGGCTGACCTAACACCCACATGCCACACCAGCTTCAAATTTTGTTACACCACTCTATGTTTTACAGTGCTTTTACAGCGTGATTCATTAGAGCTTTTTTTCTTTTTTAAAAAATTACTAAAGCAATGCAGGGGGGATTTGTGTCTCCATTTTTATGTGTAAAGTGAGTGTTCATCTGTCCATCCATGTGTCCTCTGAATAGCAAGGCTGCTCCCTCATTGTGACACCCAGCGTCCAACCCATTGAGATCAAGGACTTTCAACAAAGGTAAACATGAACTTCAGCTTGTGGAACCACTCAGCACAATGGTTACCACTGACTTTTGCCTACTGACTTGCTGTCTCTGCTTATCTGGTGCAACTTTAAAGGAATAACCTGATTGCTGTTCATACAGGACCAAAATTATATGTAAGTGCTGGTTTTGGGTGAGCCTGAGGAAAGAAAAGCTTGATGCATATTGGTGAGTCAGCTTCTGCTGAATGGTGTTTGTAAAATAGACCAAAAGGAAAGAAAGAAGAAAAGAAGAAAGTAAGCAAGTAACCTATGCTGTTGCTATAAAACAGCTGGTGAGTCATGCCAGCCTATTTTCCTTCCTCAGAATGAACTGATGGTTCTCTGCAAAGCTACTAATTAGTGCTGCTTATCAGTACTCCTTGGGCTGTAATTTACTTCTCAGCTGGTAGAGTGAATTTGTGAGGCTAAACCATGGCCTGAGGGTTTTCTACTCTCTTCACCAGCCCAACTAGCACAGCAGGGTCTAGAAAATCTGCATTTGGGGGGTGATCCTGGGTTCATTTTTCAGCAGGGTGGATGGCAGAGGGCTGTAGCTCCTGTCAGTCATGGGGTGTAAACAGGTGGGACAGAGCAGATCCTGCAGGGCTGTTGCTAAACATTGTCTTGGTGGCATTAGAGACGAGGAAATGTTTCCTGACTCACTCTGAATGAGGTGGAAGGTTGTCCTGCTCAGCCGAGAAGATACGGCAACCTCCATCTGAAGCAGAGCTCTTGTGCTGGAAGTCTGCAGGTGACTGGGAGGAGAGTGAGACACCAGTGACAGTCAGGACATTGGGCACTCTGGAGCAGCCCTGGCAGTGTGCCAGGCCAGGAGGGCAATCTGGGGTGAACTCTTGGTTTCTGCAGGGGTTTTATGTGCTCTGAAGCAAGGCTGGCCTGGGAGGGGCCATCTCAGCCAGGGAGACCTTTCAATCCATGGGCACAGACAAGCTCTTTTATTAAAATTAACTTGTCTGCAGCTTGTTTCCATGTTCTTTTTAGGAATAAAATGGACATTTGATCCCATTGTTGGCAGAGGTGGGATGTGGTGGATATTGCTGCTGGATGAAAAGTGTTCCTCCCTTCAAGGACTTGATTGGCACCTCTACCCATCACTTTACTGCACAGGTATTAGTTTTCAGTGGTGTGCTACAGTGCTATCTGGTTCTCTTCAGATTTCTACTCCTCCATGTTTTATAATAAATGGCAGAATAAATAAGTTTGGGAAGCTGAATTCATCCAAGAGTGGCAAGAAGCAGTCAACTCGTCCAAGCTTCTCTCACAATTGAACTCCACTAAACTGACAGCCTGGCAAGTCACTTTTAAATTAAATCCTTGGCTATTCCCAGTGCTTGCTCAATGAGTCATGAAGCAGAATAAAGCTTATTTCTGCTGCTTTTGCCAGAGCATTTAATTACTACTCTGGCTTACCGTAGGTCCTGAGGAAATGGCAGAGGACTTGCAGCTATTGTCCTTTGTCCTGCAACATTAGCAGCAAGGAAGCAGTCTTGCACAGCTTGCTTTTGAAGTGCTGTAACTGAGCAGAGCCGTACCACCCCACACCGTGTCACTTGGGCATTTCCCAGGCCAAGGTACACTTCAGGAATGAACAACCTGTCTGCCTTCTGCCTGTCTGTAAGACTGGCAAGGGGGCAGGTTTTGTGTCGGGTTGCTGTTGTCTCATTTTCTGTATCCTGAGGCACTGGCCCCTTCTGAGACAAAATTGGACTTAAAATCCATACCAAGTTGCTATAGTTACCTGTACACTTCCTGCTTTGGAAATCCTTTTTCTTCAAGGAGGAGAAAGCCTAAAAAGCTTGCAGATTAATGGAGATAATGAAATTAAATTAGTGAAAGCAAATTCTCCCCTTCCTTCTCCTTGCAGGAAAGAGCTATCAGGCTGCTAAGGCCTGTATCAGGGTGAAGTCTAGCCTGAGCTCAGACAGGGTAGTGCTCCATCCTGAATCCCATGTCACCCATGAGGAAATGCTCTGGGCTTGTTTAGCTGGAGGAGGCAAGAAGACCTAGGAGGTACTCGACAGCAGCTTTTCAATACCTAGCAAAGGGTTGCCAACAAGATGAAGTCAGGCTCTAATGAGGTCTGCAGCCAGACAGCAAGAGGCAACGGGCATAGTTTGAAATGGGGAGCTGCCAGCTGGACAAGAGGGGAGGAAAAACCACTAATATGATAATTATGCGTGAGAAGAGATTGTCTCAGGAGGCTGGAGAGTCTCTCTCTCCCTCGAGGCTTTCAAGGCTCATATGACTGTACAAAGTGCAGAGCAACCTGCTCTGAATTCAGTGTTGTCTGCTGCTGTGAGCAGCAGGCCGGAGGAGGGACCCCCTGGAGTTCTTCCAGCCTGGATGACTCTCAGGCTTTGAGTGGGATATACATAAGCAGAAAGCTTACCTTCACCTAGTGTGTGGAGATGTAAAAGACGGGGAGTGACTTGTGAAGATGGCAGTGCAATCTGTCTGAAGAACAGTGTGGTCCCCAGCAAAGTTTTCACTGTGCTGCCCAGTGCCTGCTGAAAGGCAATTGTCCTTTAGTGCCATCTCCTGGGAAAAATCAGACTTCCAGCCTTGTCAGTCTGCCTCGTTGTTCTGTTTCTTCTCCTGAAGGGATTTCCTGCCCTCCCCTAGGCTGGCCTCCTGCTTTGTCCAGACTCCTTTTCAGGATGTTGGGTCTCAGCATGCCAATGTTTTCTACCCAGCCGAATCCTGAGCCTCCTGTTTGCAAGGGTTTCTAATGTAAAGTCATAGGAACATGTTCATGTTTGTTGTGTTGTGTGGTTTTATTTTTCCCCTTCAACATCTAAAACTTTATCATGCTTTGCCCTGAGGTTCTTGCTGTGCCTTAAAAACATTCATTAAGGGTGCTTTACTGGAAGAAAGGGTGAGCCACAGCCACTTCTTGTTTCTTAGTATCAGCCCCTACTGGGAGAGATCACAACTGCTTGGGACAGGACATGTAATTCCAAATGCAGGGGGAGGAGAGGACGGCAAACTGGAATGGCACCCCCCCTAGGAGCTGCCTTGACCCCAAATCCTGCATGCTGTGTGTACTTGTCTCCTGATGCTTTCTGTATTCCCCTATTTATGCTGCCCATAAAGCAACCCTTGGTCCCTGCACTTTACTGGGACACTGTTCGAGCATCATATTGTTTTTTCAGCTGTGCTTGAGTTAGGGTGGGGACTTTCCTGTCTGGTGAATCCCATCCTCCTCAGTGATGGCTGCTAAATGGTAGCTGCAGAACCATGTTAGTCCTTGTGCTGCAGGATAAATGCACTGCTCCTAAGCAAAGCCTCTCCTTTGGTCCCCACCTGCTCTCCTAGATGACATCTTGCCCTACGCTGACTATTCAAATTCCTAAAGCAGCCTGACTGATATTATACTCACCTGGAGAATTGCAATTATGGAACATGGAAGGAGTTGTAACATCATTAGCCTGCATTTGACCCTACTGGGATGAACATTTGCCTGGAACAACCATTTCTGTGTTGTTCTGGTGAATTTTGAGAGACTGAAGTTTAACATTTGACTGAAGGAAAAAGGTGATTTTCAGTCCATCTTCCTGTATGACTGGACAGTGAATGGAGCAGCCTACTTACCTTCCTGGATTTTATGTAGTTCTGATTCCCCATGTAGGAAAAGCCTCACTAAAAAGACCACTTTAGCTTATTGCTCTGATTGCATTAAAAGACATCTGTCATTAATGACTCTATTTTTATTCTATCATCACCAATTATTCGCCTGAGATTTTTCCCTAC
>NW_009952796.1:3980131-3985368 GCF_000747805.2 Chaetura pelagica
TTTCTCCCTACATAAATTTCACTGAACTCATTTTAAGTGCATGACTCACTGAACTCTGGTGTCCTTGAAGATTATAAGAGGAAACAGTAATGTTTTTATCCTCCTATCTAAGAAGGAATCTTTTGAATTTATTGTTTGTTCCAAGTTTGGAAGGAGGACTTAAGGCGGGGGAGTGGTGCTGGAATTCAATTTTTATCATATCTTATTGAAACCAGCATAGGTTTCAGCCATGCCATCCTCTCCTCCCCACCTTTTGCTGAATTATCATAGAGTCACTGGAACAGTAACTGGCATATCCTTGGTGTGGGCACTTATCCCCTAATTTAACCCCTATTCCTTTGGTGAGATAAGTCCAGCCTACATTTAGCTCTGTCATAATACCCTATCACCTAATCTAGGCCAGCATTTTGCTGTCTTTGTCATGGGGAATTTTTGTAATGATCAACCCTAACTGCAGCACTGTGCATATATCTGAAGATCTACAAGCTCCCCAGTCACTTCTCTTTTTTAGTTGACACAAGTAAAATTCTTCAACTTTTTCCTCTTCATTCACCTTTCTTAGAGCTTTGATTGAGCTGCTGCTACAGGAGAGTCTAAGTTTGCCTCCAGAAGAATTATCTCCCATTTCCACTGCATGTGAATGCACATATGCCATTAGCTTTTCCACAGAATTTGTTCCACCTGAAAATTTGTCACATGGATGCTTCTGAGCTGACACCACACTTTTTTTCATCATACTCCAGCATAACTTGCTTTCATGACTGAGAGAGCCTGGCCCCAGTTTGCTTTGGCATTGACATGGTAAACCCTCCATCTGAACAGATGCATTTTAAGCAGCCTGTGGCAAAGACTTTGTGCAGAGAACTTCAGCATCACTGTCCTGAAGTTTGATGAAATTATAAGCTCTTGAAAACAGGGTAATTTCCTGTTGAGTGAAGGTTTACTGTGCCTGCTCTGGCAAACAATCCTGTTGCACAAGAGGCTCTGGATTGTAACAAAAGCAGTACCTCCATTTGGTCTAAATGGCTCTATTCACATGGCTTTATAGCAGAAGGTGGCTCCCAGGTAAGCACAGGTGTGCCTGGGATGGAGGAATAAAGAAACTTGCTGGTCAAGATCTTTCCTGGAGGCTTTTTGACAAGAGCCTGGTGTGAAAAGGGCTTTTCTCAAGGGCTGCAGTCTTAGACCTGAAATGTTAAGCCTCAACCACCCGCTCTGCAGCTATTTCTATGTTCCTTTTACCACAGCAGGAGAGGATGGATGCAGATGCTTCCACTATCTGTTATTCCTCTTTAAATTCCTTCACGCTGTAGTGTTCAAGAATCAGGGCTGAATGTTAACAGCTGCTTTTCATGGCTGGTATGAACAAAATCTTCTTGGACTCCAGGTCAGTAGATTTAGGGAACAAAAATTCCCTAAAGGTCCTTCTTGGATTTAGAAATAATTTTGTTTCTAAATTAATACGCAATCACTAGCAAAGGCTAATTATTTCTTAATTTAGTTAATAAATCCTTCAAACTGAAAGATAACTGGTTTTGTACACCATTGTGCTGACCAAAACTAAGGAGGAGCTGTAGTTACTCACAACACCTTCATGCTACATAGGTCCATACTTCTCCAAATTCATGCTGGTAAAGTATATATATTCTCCAGACCTGTGTTTTTGTGGCACCCTGTGAAGAAGAGAGCAAGCAGTAAAACATCCAGAATTATTTTCTCTTATTCCATATCCCATCATTTTGATTCCTCTTAGACTGAAGTTCAGAGGGCAAAAGCTTTCTGCATGTTGTGATTTGCATAGTGGAGAATACTGCCAGTGCTCAAGAAATGGCAGAAGATGGTTACTCATTTTTGCCTTAAGCTTGCAAACATAAGAAGAAATGTTCATTAGGAATGCCTTTGCTTTTTGAAAAAATTGTGGCCAGCATAAATATTAACTTTTTCCTCCCTCATTTATTTATTTCATTTGATGCATCACTATTATTGCTAGATTTTAAAGACTGTTTGTGGTTTTGTGGGTTTTTTTCCCTTTAAATTAGTTAACTTGTTTTGATTCATGCTTGTAAGCACAGCTTATCAAACAATGCTTACTAATTAGACAGTCATTGCAATTTTGTTAACCATTTACTAATACATTAGATGTCTGGTTCTGTTTATAGCATTTTTCTGCTGCTGTGGGTGTACTTGCAGATTAAAAGATCTCTGTGTGAATTCAACTACATTTATAAATATTGACTTCATGTTAAATTGGAAGATTAAGAGAGAGCACACAAGTGCTCTCAGTCTGCTCAGCAGGGCTGGATCTCCTCGTGTCCGTGGCAGCATTAAAAGCCAACACAAGTAATTATTTTTGACTCACTGGGTGAATCATTTGAAGGTGTTGGGGGAGATCTGATTGAACCAGCAGTTTAGAACTTATGATTTAGCTGGTGCAATGTGGCCTCCCAGGGGTATGGAGGACAGGTTGCTCCAGGGATGGGGGCTTACAGGGACTCTCATGATTTTGAGACCAGACAGTGTGACTGAGCAGGACGGAAAGGAAGCAACCTCCAGAAGATCCCCATGCCACTACCACAAGACAGGTAACTCATCTCTTAAGAAACCAAATTTGCTCAGTAAAGTAGTATAAGAAGGGGTTTCAAGTGATGTGGAAGGTGAGCAGGTGGCAGACTATCTCTGCACCTGCCTCCCACACAATCCAACAGCAGGACAAGGCACTGCTGATCAATAGTAAATCTCCAGAATGAACTGGCTTATTCCAGGGGCAAATTCAAAATCACAGAATCATCCTGATTGGAAAGGACGTTGAAGATCATAATATCCAACCATAACCTAAATCCACCAACCATAACCTAATCTACACAGTCAGTGCTTAAATCATGTCCCTAAGCACCACATCTGTATTTCTTTTAAACACTTCCAGGGATGGTGACTCCACCACCTCCCTGGGCAGCCTCTTCCAGTGTCCAACCACTCTTTTGGTAAAGAATTTTTTTCTAATATCCAGTATAAACCTCCCCCAGCACAGCTTCAGGCCATTTCCTCAGGTCCTCTGTTGTTATTCACTTGGGAGAAGAGGCCACCTCCCACCTCCCTACAACCTCCTTTCAGGTAGTTGTAGAGAGCAATGAGGTCTCCCCTCAGCCTCCTCCTCCTCCTCAAACTAAACAATCCCAGTTCCCTCAGCCTCTCCTCACAGGACTTATTCTCCAGACCTTTCAACAGTTTGGTAGCTCTTCTCTGGACACACTCCAGCACCTCCATGTCTTTCTTGTAGTGAGGGGCCCAGAACTGAACACAGTACTCGAGGTGCGGCCCCACCAGTGCCGAGTACAAGGGCAGGATCACCTCTGCTGCCACTGGGCACAAGATTCCTGATGCAGGCCAGGATGCCATTGGCCTTCTTGGCCACCTGGGCACACTGCTGGCTCTTGTTCAGTTGGCTGTCAACCAGCACCCCCAAGTCGTTCTCCACCATGGAGCTTTCCAACCACTCATCCCCAAGCCTGTAGCTTTGCATGGGGTTGTTGTGACCAAAGTGCAGGACCCGGCACTTGGCCTTGTTGAACCTCCTACAATTGGCCACCCCATTGATCCAGCCTGTCCAGGTCTCTCTGCAGAGCCTTCCGACCCTCCCGCAAATTGACACTTCCTCCCAGATTAGTGTAATCTGCAAACTTATTTAGGAAGCACTCAGTCCCTTCATCTAGATCAATAATTAAGATATTGAACAAGACTGGAAAGTTTGTTTCCATTCTCTGCTGCAGCAACAACTGCGCCCCTTTGCTCAGGCTGAAGATGTCTCTCTCCTTGGCACTACTCACTTCACACTTACATGCCCACAATCATATCACGGGCATTTTTGTTGAGGACTCCTCCATAGACTTCCTTATTGCTCATGAGGAAGATCAGGGCTTTGGAGGTCTTGCCAACACAGATAGATCTGCTGTCACTGCCTTTGCTTCTGACACCCATCATGTTGTGTCCATCCAGCAGCAGGTTGTCACTAGTCACACTGCATTTTGGCTGGCTGTGGTGATTCCCATTAGCAGGAACATTTTCTGATCCTGGCCTGTGATCCAAGTCCACTTCTTGAGGTGACATGGCTGTGAGAAACTCTCCTGGCTTGGCCACTGACGCAGACTTTTTGTCAGAGAGGTCCATGATAGTCACAAACATCTTCAACATTCCTGTCTGTCAGGATGCTGTTGATGTCATGTCTTAGCAATCCACTGAGGCTGAGCTCTTGGGATCTCTCAGAAATGCCCAGTGTTGAGCTTCCCCATCTTCTGCCTGCTGGGACTTTGGTCTCGGCACACTGATGCTAAAAAATTTCAATTTTTGAGTTCTGCCTTCAGATCCCTGCAAACCTGAACGGGGGAGCTGGGAGACATCAACAGCCACGGCTCTCCCTTTGCCTGTGAGGAGACACCAGTGCCAGCCGTGTTGGTTGCCACTCCGGCCTGTTCCATGGTGTCCTGTTTCCATGGCAGCGTAGTGTCCCACACGGTGACTTCCCCGTGACCCTGCTGACACGAGGGCAGGTCTCAGGGGGCACCTCCGGGGCTGGGTGCCCAACGGCTGGCGCGGACAGCAAACCAAGAGGCAGGGACACCCTGCCCCAACCTCCGGCAGCGCCACTCTGAGCTCAAATGTCGCTGCTTCCCAGCAACTCGGGGGTCAATCCTCGCTATTTTGCCTTTGCCACCAACTTGAGCTCAAACGTCGCTGCTTCCCAGCATTTTGGGGGTCAATCCTCGCTATTTTGCCGCCAACTTGAGCTCAAAATTAGCTGCTTTCGAGCAACTTGGTTCTCAAAATTCCCTAATTGTCCAGCAACTTGGTGCTCAAAATTCCGGATTTTACCCCCTTTTTCTGCTCAAAAATTAGCTGTTTTCCAGCAACGTGGTGCTCAAAAGTCCCTATTTTCCCGGCCTTTTGACACTCACAGTTTGTATCGTGTCCCCACTTGCTGCCTCCCTCACCAGCTCCTCACCACCCGTCCCCCCTCTCCTTCTCGGAGCCAAACCCGAGTTTCACACACTATTTCCACACCCTTCCTACTCCCCCTGCCTCGCTGCTTTCAGACCCAGCCCAGCTACGGGCATAAACCCTGATGCTGCCTGTGCTGCATCAAGCCGGGCACAGGCAGTTGGGCTCGCACCGCTTCTTCCACCCACGGCCTCGGCCCCGCGGAGGCCGCGGCCTGGCAGAGGCGGCGGCTGCCGGGGAAGCCC
>NW_009952796.1:4004828-4022547 GCF_000747805.2 Chaetura pelagica
CGGGTGGCGCCCATGGGGCTGCAGACTGGGGAGCTGCGGGACAGGTAGGCGAGGCCCGGTGCCCCGGCCCGGTGTTCCCACCCGGTGTTCCCGCCCGGTGTTCCCACCCGGTGCCCCCGCCCGGTGTTCCCGGCCCGCCTGGCCCCAGCCGGGGGCTGGAGCTGCCCGGCTTGCTAGGCCGCTATTCCGGCCCTTTCAGGGCCTGCGGGGCCACCCGGCTCAGTCCGCATCTCTCGGCCTTGTTGTTGAAAGGGTTTCTGCCCCTGTCCCGTTTTGGCAGGTTTTGGCTGGTGGTCAAGGAAGATGGGCACATGGTTACAGCTCGCCAGGAGCCGCGGCTGGTCCTCGTTTCTGTCGACTCTGAAGATGGGCACTTGGTCTTGGAAGCCCCGGAGATGAATAAGGTCTCCTTGCCTGTGAAGCTCCCCAGAAAAAATCCTGTGAGGAACTGCAGGTACTCGAGAAAGGTGTTTTTGCTGTGTTGTTGTTGGTTTTTTTTACCTCCTTTCTCTGTCAATACTGTTTCTCACTTTAATGCTTTGCTTTTCAAGACTGTGTCATGGTTTGCCTTTTCTTATGCAGAAATGGGAGGGTGAAAGTTGGGTGGCTCTGCTTGGTTTTTGTTGGGGTCTTTCTCGCAGTCTGCATAATGGAGACGTAAGACTGAGACCTGTACTGGCAGCAGCAATGGCCTTAAACTAAAAGAGGAAAGGTTTAAGTTAGACATGAGGAAGAAACTTTTTACGACGAGGGTGATGAGATACTGGAACGAGTTGCCTGGAGAAGTTGCAGATGCCCCATCATTGGAAGTGTTCAAGGCCAGGTTGGATGGGGCTTTGAACGGCCTGATCTAGTGGAAGATGTCCCTGGCCATGGCAGGGGAGTTGGAGTAGGTGGTCTTGAAAGGTTCTTTCCAACCCAAAGCGTTCTGTGATGTGCTGCACTGTGTGTTACGCAGGAGATCAGGATCGATTGTTGGAACAAAAGGTCTTGGTTTAATCTGCTAAACTTTGGTGAAAACAAATCTCAGGAAAACATGACACAAGGTTAAAAAAAAATACATGGTATGTCTGCCAAATGAACTGTGATCTTCAGTTTTCATAGACTGTCATGTTTTCTCAGACTTGTCATTTATGTTTGCTTCTCATGTTTTCATTTTTGCTTGGGTGAGCAACTGCATCTCAGAGCCTGTCATTCATATTGAAATTTCTTGGTCACCACCAATATATGCAACAACTCTTTTGCATACATGCTGGCCATTTGGAATACTTGAGATGTCAGGGTATAGATTCCCCTACCCCTGTCTGCAGGCATTTAACTGAGGTGCCTAAATTAGTAATTTGCTTGCCTGAGGCTAACCCTGTTGCTGTGGAAGCTCTTGATCAGCATAGTTCAGTATCTCTGTTTATACAAGGCAGGTGCAAGTTAAAAATGACAACATTTCTTATGGAGAAACAGGACAGTCTTTTAAAAATCTGTCTATAATGTGTGTATGTTATCGAATTACACATACACTACAAAACCATGTGGTTTTCAATACATTCTTTTTCTAAAATCTGTTGTGGCATTGGAAAAAGTACTTAGACTTAATGCATTTCAGTAATGCAAAATTATCTTGGATTTTCCAATTTGAGATATCAGTGACTTTCTTCTTCTTAAATTTTTAAAAATTTCTTTCCCATAATAAACTATTGCGTTCTCTGGCTTTAAACTTGCTAGAATTTGGGAATGCAAATAAGCAACAGTTAGATACCAGTATTTGGATTTTAAAAGTTAGCAAGTTGTCTGGTGTTGTGGATGGTGTCATAGGCTGTGAAATCAGCAATACCTACAGTTAAATGTTGCCTGGTGCTTTTTAGGAGGAGTCCTGAAGTTTTGTACGACTTCCTTCTGCTTGTACAGCTTACCACTTGTCTCAAGGCTGATTGTTTCTGATCTGTTTAGCAATTTGTAAGAATGAGGTTTAGGGTTGGTACTATATTCAGGCAAATGAGGATTTGGCTTTTTCTCAAAGACTCTTCCCTTCCAGCTGGTGCGTAGGAGCCCCTGTTTAACTGCACAGTATGCTCTTCTGCCGTGGCTTGCATTTATTCTGCCACTGGGTGAGCACGATGCCTACAGATTGGTGCTGGCTTGTGCCCAGGTGTTGGGAGCTCAGGCAGTGAGTGCAATAGTGCATCTGGCTGCAAAAGGCTGCACAGACGCTAATCTTGAAAACTGGTAAGCCCAGTTGCAGATTTTATGTGGATATTTACAAATCTTGTGTTCAGGGGAGTCAAATGTAGGACTGAAGCCATCGTGCAGGCACAATTTCTGTATAGCCTTCTGGTTAAGAAGCCTTATGCTCATCATTTGTGCTTTTTGTCAGAATGTGTCACAATAATTCAGTTGTGTGATCTGTTCCCATGGATCCCTATACCATGAGATGCTCAGGATAGATTTGCTTCCCGGGTGGAAAACAGTAGCACTGGAAGCCGTTAAGACCCTCATCTCTGTTGTTCTCTCAGCCAGAAAGCACACAGGGACTGAGAGAATGGAGGGGAGAGAAAGGGAGTTGAGTGCTGTCTGGGGGCAGTGACATTGAATCCCAGCCAGTGCCACAGAGTTCATAAAGGGATCCCAGCTAAGACAGCAGGGATGTTGCTGCCAGCATCCTAACCATCAGTCTCTTTTATGAATAAAAGAGGGCTCTGTGGAGCTGGGCTCCTACATGAACAGCCTGGGCATCTCTGTGCTCTAAGCTGTCTAGGGTATGATTGCAGAGACAGAGAAAAGTGCAGTGCATTTGGGTCAAAATCGGTACTTTGAAGAAAGTAGTAAAACTGTTCATGGCTGTTGCTGAAGTTTATTGAAAGGTTGAGCTGAGTTTTAACATTTCTGTTAAAGTGTTCATGGCATAAACTTGTTTGTATTCTGCTGCCAGTGGCTTTTTATGTCCCATGGACTTTGCTTCCGTTACAAACCTTTAACCTCTCTTAAGATACTGAGTTGTTATTTTATGTTAAGTTTGAGCTTAAAAGTTTCGCTTGGGTCTGGCTACGTTTTTACAGCACTAAAATCTGCAGGAAAATTTCAGAACGTTTACAATTATTAACACTTGTGTCACTTACAGTAACTAGCCACATCCTTTCAAGCTGTTATTCATTTTCTGAAATTAATTGCCTTTCTGTTGATTTATGGGTAGAGATCTTGCAAATGCAAGAGTCACATGCAAATGCAAGAGTAGAGTTCTTTTTTGCTTGCGAGTGTGACAAACAAGTAGGTTTGTTACTGGTCATTGATGTGAAAGTTAGTTCTGGGCAACTAAAGACTATTTAATGGCTCATTCTTTTACCAACTGCTGTATCCTGGCTGTGTCTATGTTACTTAGTTTACGAAAAAACAAGGTCTCCACAAGGACATTTTGCACTGGGAATGATCCGTGAGCTAAATTCAGAAACCAGTTTGCACCTCAGTGTAATCCAGTTTGTTTGTTTACTGCACCTTGCTACTACTATTAAAACAAGTTGTTTGCCTTTAAATAATAAGCAAGTTTGAGCCTTTGGCTTTCCAGCTAAAGTGCTGATGTGTCTCGTGACGTTCAGGGTATTTGGACTGGATATCCAAGGCAGGGATTGTGGAGATGAAGTGGCTCAGTGGATCACTACTTTCCTGAAATCAGAACCATACCGACTGGTACACTTTGAGTCCTCCATGGTGCCAAGAAAGTCAAAGGACAGCATAAACCTTTTCCGAAGCACTGATGAGGTAAATCAATGTTCTTTTTCATGTAAGTGCTTTATTTTAACCATTTCCCACCCACCCACTGAAACCCTCGCATTCTGTCATTGATGATTGAGCCTAGGCTAGCAAGGTGTGTAGTCATGTACTTAAACCACATGAATATTCTAATTTTCTATTATGAGGAGACCTGCTTAAATTTTATTTAAAATCTGTTCTAAGCTATTGGCCATTCACAGCTAAAGAGTCTGTTACTGGTATTTGAAGAGGAACTATTGCATAGCAGAATTTAATAGCATTCCTTTTTTCCTCAATGAATAGAAGAAGTTATATTTGTAAAGATATTTTGGGGGTGTAATTTATAGTGCATAGAAACCTCTGTTTCCTATCCCTTGTTAGGTCTAGGAGTGTACTTAGCTGAGTTGTTTCCTTGTATTTTGTTTAAAGGAGCAATGCTTAACCCAGGAAAGAGGTTTCATTTATCTCTTTCTGGTAAGAGGCTTGAAGCTGTGGAATTTGAGGAAGTTAATACAAGTCTTAATAAAGGAGATACTGTGCTCAGATGTCCTCATAGCATTGGAGCCACTGATGCCGTTCTTTTTGTCTGAAGAACTCTCTCACATGAAGATGGTTTGAACTATACCTGATGAGTGTAAGCTTTTTAAGGAGTACCTTAGGGAGTACCTTCCCTTACTAATGTGATGTTGTTATCTGTAGGGCATCAGCATTTTGCTTGTTGTTGCACAAAGAGAAGAGGTATATTCAATTATAGACTTTTATGCGTGCACGTGTATTATGTAAGGGCTCTGAAACCAATGCAGAAGAGTAATTTCATCAAAAGGGGTGTCAGATTAAGAGGGATGACATCAACAAATCCTAACATGAAAAGAGGGCAGAATTGTTTGTGTAGTTTTTTCAACACTCATTTTCTTGTGATTGTAAATGCACGTACATGGCAGGGGAAGGGATAATGTAAGAGCTAAACTCTAAAATTCTTGTTAAAAATTATCTTTGTGGTGTGGGGTTTTTTTTTGTGGGCCTACCATATATAGGAGTTCTCTTTTAATACTGTTCATTTACCTTGTTTACTAAAATGGCAGCCCTCCCACTTGCAAGCAAACTGAGGCTGACAAATGGACTGTTTCAATTTAGTGTTGTTATTCCTGTATATGAAGCTCCCTCTGGCGTTGTGATAAGGTAGATTCACTGTATAGAGAAATCCAGTTAGCTTATAGTCACAGGTTTATATGTAGCTAATATGTGACCGCTGGTTCCAACATATCTGTCATTTTGCCATTCGGTAAATTTGCTCCCATGCTCTTACAGCAACCTTAGGATTTGTTTGTGTTTGTTTATGTAGGTCGCCTATCCTGACTGTAGCCCAGCCTTGATCATCTCGGAAGCTTCACTGGAAGATCTAAATTCTAGGCTGGAGAAGAAAGTTAAGATAGAGAACTTCAGACCAAACATTCTTGTGACAGATTGCAGTCCTTTTGAGGAGGTACAACAGCTGTCTTAAGTGTGGTTTTGGAAACTGTATGTATGTATGTATGTTTGTAACTTGATTTCCTTGTGTGAAAGTGCTTAAAAGGATAAGGAAAGCTGCTCTTCTGAGATTATTTTTTTTTCACAATTGGGTTCCAGAGAGATAATTTCAGCTCACATCAGTGCATATGAAACACTGAGGGAGGAGACAAGTCTGTGAATGCTTATTTAGCTTAACAAAAGAGAAAGTGTCTCCCATGACATTCTCATTAGGAAACTGTGGGAGTGTGGGCTAGATGAGTGGACAGTGAGGTGGACTGAAAGCTGGCTGTGTGACAGAACTCAAGAGGGTTGTGAGCAATGGAGCAGGGTCAAGTCAGAGGCCTGTTCCCAGTGATGTCCCACTTGGTCCAGTCTTGTTCAACATATTCATCAATGACCTGGATAAAGGGAAAGGGTATATCCTCAGCAAGTTTGCTGATGATACCAAACTGAGAGGCTCCAGAAGGCTGTGCTGCCATCCAGCGTGACCTGGACAGGCTGGAGAGCTGGACAGAGAAGGACCTGATGAGGTTCAAAAGGGCAAGTGTACAGTCTTGCCGCTGGGGAGGAGGAATGGCAGGCACCAGTATAGGTAAGGGGTGGACCTGCTGGAAAGCAGTGCCAAGGAGAAGGATCTGGGAACCCTGGTAGATAATAAATTATCCATGAGCAATCTGCCCTTGTTGCCAGGAGGGCCAATGGAATCCTGGGATGTGTAAGGAAGAGTGTGGCCAGTAGGCTGAGAGGGTCATTCTCCCTCTCTACTTTGCCCTGGTGAGGCCACATCTGGAATACTGCATCCAGTTCTGGGCTCCCCAGTTCAAGAGACACGGGGAACTACTAGAGAGAGTCTAGAGGAGGGCAACAAAGATGACTGGGGGATTGGAGCATCTCCCTTATAGTGAAAGGCTGAGAGAGCTGGGACTCTTCAGCCTGGAGAAGAGAAGGCTGAGGGGAGACCTTATGATTGTCTCTTAAGTTCCTAAAGGGTGGGTGCAAGGAGGATGGACCCAGACTCTTTTCAGTAGTCCCCAGTGACAGGATAAGGGGCAACAGGCACAAGCTGGAACAGAGGAAGTTCCATTTAAATATGAGGACAATCTTGTTTATGGTGAGGGTGACAAAGCACTGGAACAAGGGAGGTGGTGGAGTCCCCTTCTCTGGAGATATTCAAGACCCACCTGGATGCAGTCCTGAGTAATGTGCTCCAGGGGATTCTGCTTTAGCAGGGGAGTTGGACTAGATGATCTCTAGAGGTCCCTTTCAACTCTGACAGTTCCATGGTTCTGTGAAAGCTCATTTGTAATAATTTGTAAATTGACAGCATGCTGTTCTAAAGCCTTTTGTGTGCAAGTAGAACTGACCTTGCAATACTGCAGTCTTGCTGCATCTGACAGTATTCTGGTAGTTCAAAAAACACTTCTCTGGGAAGGTATCTGGTCACAAAATGAACTATTGATGGTGACTTTTGAGTGGTTTTATATCCTGTTGCCATTTTTCTAAGTAATTTTCTCTGTATAGCTCTGATAATCACCCCAATAGAATCAGTTCCTAAAATGGGAATGGAATTTTGTCTTCCAGGAAGTATCGCAATAGGAAGCTTATGTAAGTAAGAAGCAAAAGCTTTCTTCCACCAAAAATTACCTTTTTTTCTGAAATGATGAATTACTGGAAGTCACAGACCAGATTATCATACATACAGTAAGAATAAACTCTCTAGGTTAGGACAAGTGCATAAGAATTTATTACTTGTGTATCTTTCTTCCCAGATATAATTATTAGTGGTTTGTGAACTGGATGAATGCAGTGGCTGTAGAGTTTTCGTTAAAGTAGTACCATAATATAATTGTACTTATTTTGGAGGTGCAAGTAAAGGTCATCATCTGGAATGGTACTGCTTCTTCAAGGAATGACTGTGTGACATATCCCACATGTGAATATGTGTAATCTGTTCATAATGTTTACCTTTCCTCAGGACACCTGGGAGGACATTCTAATTGGCGATGTGGAGATGAAAGGGACAGTGTGCTGTGCCAGGTGAACAACTGAGATTTATTTTATATAAAGTATAGAGGCTTATAAGAAGAAGCTGTTACTGATTTGATGCCGTCTGTCATTGCAGGTGTATTTTAACAACTGTTAACCCAGACACTGGGGTCCTGGACAGGAAGGAGCCTCTGGAAACATTGAAAAGGTTGGAAAAGTACCAATGCTTCTTAGGCTGTGTCAGTGGATTTAGGCTAGATCCCAACAGATGTTAGACAAGTGTTTTGAAAATGGTTTGAAGTTTGTGTGGGACATAATAATATAGTGTAAAGGTCTGTGTATATTGGCTTCCATTCTACTTTCTACATATCTATATGGTATGAAAATTCAGGAAGTTCTCTCTTTTTTCTTCCAAACTTTGTATTTGCCATCTCTTTCATCTCTGCTAGGGTGTATGCCTGGGGTAACAGTTACTTAAAGTATTTAAAGATCTGACTTTGCAACTTTGGCTTTTCTGTTCAAAAAGCCTTTTGTGTGTGTTAGGAAGGATGTGTGAGTACAATCAGGCTTTTTTTGTTTTTGTCCTCAGTTCCAACTGCTTGATTCTCTTAATTGTATTTTTAGGTTTTAGTCTAGTGTGGTTACCAAAACAGGGCATCACTATTCAAAGGTTTTCTCTCTCATTGCTGTTATTTTGATTGTTAGAATTTGCTCCTGCTGATTCTAAAGAAGCGCTCTCTCTCTGCAGCTACCGCATGTGTGACCCGTCGGAGCGGCACATATACAAATCCAGCCCTCTCTTCGGAAGATACTTTGCTATTGACAAAACTGGAACGATTCGAGTCGGAGACCCTGTGTACAAGATGGTCCAAGAATGAGAGAGACTCTGATCAGAAGATACCTTTTCACTTTGATATGCAAATTATTTTCCCATTAACACTGTCACGAGCATAACTTTTTCTTACTCCTTGCAACATTTTTTCTGTTATGCTCCTTTGTAAGGTGCCAGGGGGTGTTTGAGGCTATTATGAAGTGCCAGTTGTTTCAGATCGTGTCATCTACTGGCATGCCTGTAGCAACCACATCTTTAGTTTTTCTGGAGGCTGTGATAGAAGAAACTCTGATCAAAGACAGACTTCACAGCGCTACTGTGAGTATTGCACCTCCTAAAGTCTCACGTCAAACTCAATATTGGAATGCAAAATTTTGTACCAGGGCTTTGCATTATGTATTAAATACGTTCAGTGCCTATAAAGAACCACAAAAACAGTCATGCCAAGTGTGAAGTAAGCGTGTTGATCACAGAGCTGCCTTTACAGGTGAACAGGGAGTGCAGGTGGCAAGGCTCTTTCTTAAATTCTGTGCTTCTTTAGTTCTAAGCATCTTACCGTCTCCGTACCAGGAGGTACTTCTTGCAATCCTGCAGTCACTTCCTGAAGATTGCTCCTCTTTCGAGATTGGAGATGTACCAGAAGGAGAAGGGTTGGTGACCTGACTAAATGCTATTCCAATCTAGAGGTGGGAACACTGGCTAACCATCTGTAAAACTGAGGGGTTCATTTAGTTGATGAACTCTGCTTGACGGAATGTGAATGATTTTTTTATTTTTTTTTTTACTCTTGTGAAGCATACTGTAACAGCTAGGCTTTAGAGTAGTGGTGTGTTTGCTAATGTATCAGAACTTCCAGTTTGATTAGCAGATTTAAGTGTTCACTGGGTCGGAGACTTTATGCGTGTTGGAGGGGAAGAAAAGATGTTGGGAGTGATCTGATTCCAAGCCTGCCCTATTGAAGCTGGTGGTCAAGCAATTACTACATGGCTCTCTGTTCATGTGTAGTTCCTCTCTGGCTCAGTGAGTCTCATGCTATAGAGAGTTAGGCTGCTAAGTAGATGTTTTGGAAGCTTCAGTTTTTCACTGAGCATACTAATATCTTTACTGGTTACTAATTTAGATCTGTTTGCCCTCCACCCGTATTCTAAACAAAGTGGCAGCCATATGTGTGAAGCTGATAAATGTATTTTCTGCATAAACTTATATGGCATAAAACAGGTATAGGAGGAAACTAGCTGTGTGATAGCAGTAGTGTATTTTCTTTAAATATTACGTGATATTTTGAAATTTAAAAATAAATGTGGACTCCCAAGACAAAAGCCACCCTTATTTCAAATGCTTGACTGCCCATTGTGTTGTCATAGATCGGTAGATGTAGGAAGAGTGTTGAACTAGTCAAAAAGAGGAATCTAATTAACTGTGAAGAAGGACAAATCATTGCTAAATTTGGTGTTTAGCTTCTTTGTTTTCTGTTGTGAATATGAAGCTGGAATTTTGTTGCATGTTCACAACTCAGACTTGCAAAGTGAAGAGCTGTTGTGCCTTTGAGCCAATTGACATATGTATGTGGCAAGTCTGAAGAAGGCATATAGGGAATTATTTGTGAACTCAAGATTGCTTAAAAAATACATGCAGAGCACACTGCTTAACAAAAGGATAAAGTTCTCCTGTGACAGACAAATGCCCAGCTAGGACTGCATTCTCCATGTTTGTGCATTGTTATGCCTGATGCAGGGACTAGTGGGAGGAAGTGAGAGAAAAAGCATATTTTTAAAAGGAAAATAATCTTGAGGTTCATTTTTAAAAAGCTTATGTTGAAGATACTTACTAATGGAATCTGAAAGCTTGTGGAGTTCCTCTGGTATTATTAAGCACAGGCAGCCTGCTGGTCTGCCAAAGCAATCAGTCAAGTATGTTTCTCTTCTTTAATTGAGAAGGAAAGTGAGCTGAGTTTTTGCCTCTAGCCAAGCATGTTTTTTCAATGTTGTTTTGGCACCACATTAGGGTTTATGTAATATAAATTATGTGGTACAGATAATGTTGCTTCTTGTTAGGCTATCATCAATTGGTGTCATTTGGAAATGGGGCTGTTTTTCCAATGAGAAATTGCATCTGTATTCCAGTTAAGAAAAAGCCATAGTTCTAAACTCCTGATTTATCCCTGTAGAAGCCCCTTAGAAGAATTTGATTACAATCCTAAAACAGTACGCATCTGAGTACAACACATGTCACAAATGACACTGAAATCAATTATGTGATGAAAGAGAGCCATTCTGCAAAGTGGAAAGAGTAACTTATGAACATTATAATATTAATGTCTTCACATATGTGTTGAACTGCTGTAATTGTAGGAATTGTGGTTGATTTTGCTACAGTCATTCAGGAAACATGAAAACATGTCAATCACAAAACGTTATAAAATTGTGTACTTAAAAATGTTATTTTTTAAAAAATTCTAAAGGAAGAAAATAAATACTATTGAATCCAGGTTCTTTTAAGGTGTAAAATTTGTGATTCTTCTGTTGTTTTCTGTTTTGGCATTTAACTTCTGTTGCTGTTTCCAGGACCTCATATAATTAACAGGAATTATTTATTTATTTTTAATCTTACCTTTAAGCTCAGGCAAATATGCAGTTAACCAGAGGAAGCCATGTACATAAGAAAGGAGAACCATCAGATGTAAGTGGTCTTCAGACTCAATTTTATAACCTTTATGATCTAGATGATTAAAAAGATGTTTACAGACAACCTCCTCCCCGCCCAAGCATAGGAAAATAGGGGAGAATGGGTTTGAAAGTAGGAAGGTTTAGTATCCTTCAGTAAAAATTAAGGTCATGTTTCCCATTTCAGGTCTCTAAGCATAAAGCCAAAATTTGTTTTACAGCACTTACTGCACCGCCATAATTCTTGTAGAAGGATGAGGGAGGACAGTCCTGGCAGGCAGAAATTTCCTGATTGCTTAGAATTTCAGGTGGGTACATCTTCAGCCAAGTCTGCCTCCTCCCCAAAAAACCAAGATAGATCTGTGCTTACGCATCTTAAGGAGAAAAAATGCTTTCCAAAAGCATTGCTCTGTTTCTCCGTATGAAAAAAAAATATTCCTATCCCTAGACACTACAAATGGCAAAGGTTTCAAAAAGGACTGCCACAGGGTGTTCATTTCTGGTCTGTTCTAGCACCATAAATTGCCTTGTTCTCATTTTGAGATCCATATGAAATACCTGATAGTGGGCAGCTGCAGGGCTGAGGACTACACCTGTCTTGTTTCTTTTGGAAGGAACGTTCTTAAAAAAAATAGTGCAGGCATCAAAACCACATGTGTATCAATCTCATCTTCATCGGTAGGAGAGGCAGCATTCATATCTCAGAAGTTCCTGGTTTTAGGTATTCTGCATAGCCATTATGTTAATGTTAACAGTCTTTGCTTACAGTGTCACTACTAATTATTTTTTAGTTTTACCCAGAGATATTGGTAAAGTCAGAAAGGGTTTCAGACACTGGGCCTCTGCCGAAACGAATCTTACTCGGTGTGACAATATTTGGATTCTGGAGGTGGAATCTGAACTTGTTTTGACTTTACTGGTGTGGGACAAGGGTTGTCACTTGTAGATGTATTTCTAATTTTTTTAAATTTACTGGTGTTAATTTTCAAGTGCCTTGAAACAGTGCCATACCTGCCTGCTTTCCGGGCTATTCTCTGGGCAGTGTGTGGAGGATGCTCACAGTAGAGACAGGAGTGCTTGATTGTGACTGCACTGTGTTGTTCAGGAGCATGCAGTGTTGATTGTGCTGGTGAAGCAGGGGTTAATACCTCTTGGCTCCTCAGCAGGCAAGTTGCTGTTTGGAGTTGTTAAAACCAGGCTGTGGGCAGCCAAGCCTAGCAAGGAATGTTGGACTGATCTGAGGGTGAAGGTGGGTATCATGGGCCACAGGTGAGACTGAAGCTATAAAGTGAAGAGAACGAGGGAAGAGCCCATCCACGGTGAAGGGAAGGATGGTGTCAGCATGGCAAATGGCAGCTTGATTGGTCAGGCAGACCAAGGGGCCCAAATGTTTGTAAGAAGAAAGGAGGTGAGCGAGGCTCAGGTGTGCGTTGGGACTGGAGCTGCAAGATACAGGGCTGTGAGTCAAGGCAGGGATCTGGGTAGTTGCATGTTCTCAAGGCACTTCTGTGCAGATTGAGAATGAGTCTTAGTTGTGGCATAGGGCTAACTTCAGTATTTGTCATAGTCACTTGTGACCTGGCCTGAGGAATGTCACACTCCCCAGTGGGCAACAGCTCATCACATTGACTAAAGGGAATTAAAACCAAGTAGTTGTAGCCTGAGCTAAACAGCAGATAGACTGTCCTCCACCTGGGCAGACCACAGACATAGATAAGGCTGTGGTATGTCAGTGTGAAGTTTGGGTGGGAACTTCTCTAACTTTTCTCATCCTCTGTAAGGCTAAAGCATCTCCTCTTTGCTGTTGGGCTGTCACATAGTAGGCATCTAGCTGACTGAAATCTCACTTTCCTCCAGGATCAGTATTGCACAGCAGAATTATATCTCCTCTACTGCACAGAATTGCTGACAGCTTATCACTGCTTGTTTACTAGCTGGCTGTTCTTGCTTTCTTTTGGGGCTAGATAAGGAGCACAGTGAAACAATTACCATGCTTTGTTGATGCACTAACCCTCAGAGCCTCTTTGCTGCTGAACTCCAAAAACCATCTGCATTTGCTGTTAATTGAGGTTTGTCTTCTAGAGATTATCAATTATGATGAGAGCAGACATGATTCTTTACACTGACTTGCAGATAGTTATTTTCAACAGGCCTACCTATATCACCTTGGCATACGTAAAAGGTGATGACTAAATCTCTTAATTTTATCAAGATTTCACTCACAGAGTGTAGTCATCTCTAATTGCAGAAAACAAAGCAATAGGCATTAAATTCAGACTTTGGAAACAAAGTAGGTATTCTCACATGGTATGGGGCACAGGGCACTTCCCATTATGCTTTGAAAGCTTAAGATGTTTAGTAGAAGATCAAAAGATGCAGTGATAGTTGGACTACCAGAAGATCACAGGAGAATCAAGAGTACCAGCAATGGTAGATCCTTGAAAAGCTTTGTAGAGTCCCAAAAAGAGTAACTGTCTCAAAACAGACACCCTGACAAACTGGACTTTGTGCTTAGGTGGAGGCCTCATTCAATAACCACCTGGACCCTGTTCTCACAAGGAGAGACCTTTGTTTGGTAACTACCCTGATAAAATGGACACTGCCCTTGAAAGGGGAGCCCCTCCTTTGGCAGCCACCCTGATAAATGGGACACTGTCCTTTCTTGATAAGGAACAGTGGCCAGCAAGAGAAGACCTATGGAGTCACAGCGCCACCTTGGGAAGACCACTGTCCTGTTTAAGGAAAGAGCACATCTGTAAAAATAAAGATAATTGCTCAGTCAACCTGGATTGGGGGGAGGGGCGGGCAAGTGATCGCTCTCTCCCTTTCCCCCCTTTTCTCTCTGTTTCTAACCTTATTCTCGGCACATAAGAGTAACATAGTTTCTAATTTTGCTAAAGTTTTCCAGTTGTAACATGATGTTTTGAGAGTACCATCTTGCTAGGTTCTGCTAGTTGTAATCTGTTGCTAGGAGGGTGATATTGTTGTGTGTTTCCCTTTGACAAGCCTTATAATCTTACTAATTTTTAAGTAAAAGTGTGTTTTGTGAAAGCTTCCTGGGTAATGGTCTTACTCTTAGAGTACCACGCAGAGAATTCCCAGGGTTAGTCTTGCCAACTGGGTTGGTAAAAGAGATTAATTAGGAGGACTGGGTCTGAATCTCCCTGGGTTGATCCCCAGCTCTGGGGAGCCGTGCTTACTTTGTGGGATGTGACAGTGCCATACCTAACTTGTGAGACGTGACAGACCTTTACCTCAAAATAGAAATCTTCCACTGTTTTACAGTTGCGTGGTTTGGTATATTAATATTAACCCTCCATTCCTTGGATTCATGTAAGGTAGAGAAGAATATAAATCTCTTTCCAATTTGCTCGAGAGAGGTGACAAAACTTTTGTTTCTCTCAGATCTCCTTTATTTCTGTTTAATAGACCTAAAGCCATCCAGTAATGGTCTGCTGCATCCCATGCGCTGTGACTTAACAGCAGAACTAACTCTTCTAGCTCATGTTCATGTGTTCAAAAATGTGACTTACAAACATCTTAATTGGGGATAGGAGGCTTGCTAGGTAATTAATCCTGGAAGGACACCAGGAAGCCAGGTAAGTCCACCAATCTAAATTTCAGTTGTAAAGTCTGGAAAAATGCCTGAACCTTTCAGACTTCTGGAAGTGGATATAAGCTCAGTTTACCTGAAATAAAAGGACACACACCTGGAATCCTTCAACAACCAATTAAAAAAAAGTTAAGGCTCTTGGGCACTTGAGCCTAGTGTCTGATGGAGCAGAAGGTCTATGCAGAAGGTCACTTGTATGCAACCCTATATAACTGCTCTCTAACTGGGCAAACTTTACCATGTAGTGTGACCAAAAACACTCGCGTAAGTGGTCAGCTGGGATCTCTCTCACTGCAAGACTCTCTGTTGAGGAGGTTGGCAGTGTTGGCTGTGCCTTCTAGGAGGACCTGTTCTGGGAGCTGTTATGCTCTAGGAAGTTCCTGTGATTCCGAGGCAGGGTGGTGCCTCATCTGTTTAGTCTGAGACACTCTGCACAGGAGAATCCCTGGTTTTGTTACTATGTTATTTATATATAAAAAAATCCGCACTGGAAATGTAGCACTTTTGCTTCAAGGCCTGTTTCAGCTGAAGGCCACATCCAAGAAATCCTGATGTGGTCAGCTGCCATAGACCTGCTCACCAGGATGTCTGGATAGATTAGAACCGTGCCTATAAGGGACTTGAATGCAAATAAACTGAACTCTGTCCAATTTTATACCACCTTACAAAATGCATGAACTTTTCCCAGATACAAGAATTCAGCATGAGATCTCTAGCCTGTCTTAGGACTGTGCATGGATTTTAAGCTCCCATAAATGTAACCAAGTGTAGGTTTCCAAGAAACGCAGTCATTTATTTGAGGAACTGATGTCCTTTGGTGCATCCCAGAGGGCAGATCCAGATGAGGATCCTTCCCTCTTTCCTGGTAAAGCTTTGCATTTGGCAACACTGGCTCCTAAACCTGTTCTAGCTCTACTGTGGCCAGCAAACTATTCTCCTACTCCCATCCTTTTCTGGATGTTCAAGAAGAAGAGCTGTCTTTAGGTCTTCTTGTCAGCTGTTTGACATGCTGCTGCTTTTTAAAGAAATGCAAAAGTTCAGATCTTAAATCACTGATAAAGACACTTTAAAACCACACCTGACTATGGAGTGGCTGCTGCTCACCTGTCAGGGCTCTGCTGCTGTTATTGCAGCTCACATTTCCCCTGGCTGACTGTTTCAGGGAGCTTGCTTTGCTCCCCTTACTGGTTAGGTGTTCTGGTATTACTGGAAATGCAAATCTGTTGGCTGGGATCTCGGGAGCAATCTCCCTCTCCCATGTGCTTCTTGTGCTGTGTCCACAAGCACATCACTGGTTGTTTTACTGGGGAGCTGCCTGCCCCGTGTATCTGTTGTGGCTTACGTGGCCCCAGCACAGTGTTGAACACCTATCAGAGGATCTAGAGAGAGGGTCTTTGGGACCCTGGGGGACCTGGGAGAGTTGGAACAGGGAGGGCTCAGTATTCCCCCCACTTCCTGCCATCGTCTATAAAAGCCAGGACACCCAGCAGCTCGGCTCCCCTTTTTTTTTCCCTTCCTGCACCTTCTCCCTTGCTGCTGCTCGGAGGTTCTTCAGTTTGCCACTGCTCTCCAGAATCCAGCTCCATCAATTGCTGTGAGGAGCGCAGGATCGCTCTCTTGGGGCGGCCTCGCCACAAGGGGCCCTCACCCACCTACTCCTGCCATCATTGAGATCGGTTTTGGATATATTTGTGTGTGAGTGTATGGATCTGTTCTTTCCCCCACGTGTCACTCGCTTTTCTGTATCACGGCAAATGGGTTCTGTTTCAATTTCCAACCCTTAAGTCTCTCTTGAACTTGCAGCCATTTCCTCTTGTTCTATTGCCTGTTACTTGGGAGAAGATACCTGCACCCATCTGGCTACAACCTCCTTTCAGGTAGTTGTAGAGAGCAAAAAGGTCTCCCCTCAGCCTCCTTTTCCCCAGGCTAAACAACCCCTGTTCTCTCAGCCTCTCTTCAAACTGTGACAATCCCAGTCTCCTCACACAGTATTTCTCACAAAACAACAGCTCCCCACTCCACAATATCCTATGGCAGACACAATTAGAAGAGAGATAAGATCATTTTACTGTGGATAACAACAAAAACAAAAACAGCAACAACAGTAACAACAACTGTGGGGGCCCAGGAGTCACAGCAGCTCAGCCCAGGACAATGAATTGGCACCTGCAACGACAGAGTCAGAAAGCCCTGATCAATCCATCATGGCAGGAAGAAGCAGGATTTTGTTCCCCCCTCTTTGGGAAGCACCGTTGACAAGGAATTGTTGGTGGCCCAGAAGGGAGACCAATTGCTGGCACTGGCTATGGGCAGGCTCTGGGGCCTTGTCCCCCTGGGAATACCCTTGGAGAGCTAGCTGGGCATGTGCAGAGATGCCCAGTGCCCCTGCGCCACGCAGCAGGGCTCCATTGGGAGCCCCTGAGCAGCTCCCATGGAGTTCTTTCCAAATCCTGGGCAGCAGCACCATCCCTGGCATTCCCCAGCCAGCAACTTGGATTGGCTTAGAGCAGTGTTGGGAATTGGGAAAGATGAGCAGCAGAGCCTGGTACACACCTGCCCTTCCTGCGCTTCCACACCTTCCTGTATCTTCTCATTGGTCCATTCCCAGCAACATTTTCTCTTGCTCCTCTTCTTTTCCATGTGCCTTTCATTCTCCTCTCCCCAGGCCTGTTTTCTCTTGCTGTTTCTTCTCTTATCTTTCTCCTGGGGAGAGTTTGCAGACCTTACCAGCCCACAGTGGTAAGGCTAAACAGTAGAGCCCAAAGAGTGGTTATCAATGGTGCAGAGTCCAGCTGGAGACCTGTAACTAGTGGAGTTCCCCAGGACCAGTGCTGGGTCCAGTCTTGTTCAATATCTTCATCCATGACCTGGATGAGGAGACAGAGGGTATCCTCAGCAAGTTTGCTGATGATACAAATCTGGGAAGATTGGCTGATTCACAGGAAGGCTGTGGGGCCATTCAGTGAGATTTGGACAGACAGGAGAGCTGGGCAAAGAGGAACCTAATGAGGTTCAACACAAATAAATGTAAAGTCCTGTGCCTGGGGAGGAATAACAACATGCACCAGTACAGGCTAGGAGTTAAACTGCTAGAAAGCAGCTCTGTGCTCGCCTAGTGCAACTGAGTAGCCAACTTGCCAGGGTTCCTCACCATGTATCACATGGGGGGGCAGAGGAATAACCCAAGCACACACCAGCCCTACTGCCAGGCAGAAGCAGAGCAGCTCCTCAGAAACTCCCCTCCTAGGCCAGACATGCTGTCACCACATTTGGGGATCTGACATACCTCTGCTGTTGCAGGCTCCACCACCTTCTTTGTATCTCCCCCAGCCTCTTGGAGGACACTGAGCAGAGAGCAGGGGGAAGGCAGCAAGGGTT
>NW_009952796.1:4024232-4042774 GCF_000747805.2 Chaetura pelagica
TGGGGCTGTGGCTGCAGCTCCGTGTCTCGGGCTTGGAGGCTCCTGAGAGCCAGCGTGGCACAGGGACAGCCTGGCCCAGCCCTCGCCCTGCCCTCCTCCAAGCTGTGGGCAGCAGCGGAGGCTCCGTGTCCCTGCAGAACCATGTTCAGAGGCCGCTGCCCAGCGCGTGTCCTTCCTCCTTCAGGTGATGTCCTTCCTTGGGCTGCCCAACTTGCATGGGGACACTCAAGGGAGAAATGAGCGCAGCTCAGCTGGTTGCAAGAGGCTGCTTTTCTTTCCAAAACTCACCTGGTGCGTGGTGAAGTCCCTCTCCATTGCTGGATGGGGTCATTGGAGGCCCTTGATTGGGATCAGCCTGCAAGAACCAGGCTGTGCTTAGAGAGCTGCCCCACAGCAGGAAGGGCCACCATCGAGCTGCCACCTGGCACCGGCAGCCAGAACGTGGCACAGCTGGGACCTCCTGCCCTCCATGGGCTCTCTGCCCTGAATTGCAGATTTCCTACCCATGTCACCAGCCAGGATGTGCCAGCATTCCTGGTGGCTCCCCAACCCTCTCTGCTCCCTGAGTGGTGCTGTGGCATCTTCCCTCCCTGCTGCTCACCCCACTGCTGCACAGCCAGAAGCAGGTGAAAGGAAGCTGTGCTCACCTCTGCCTGGCCCTCCAGCAGCCTCTCCAGGCTCCTGATGCTGAATGTCCTCCACTGGGCAAGAGAGAAGCAGAGGGAGAAGGTGATCAGAGATGACTCTGTTGCTGGGCTGGAGGATCAGTGCTCAGGGACAGAACCCAGACCCGAGAGACACTCACGGCATAGCGGCACCTCAGCTTCTTCTGCAGGAGTTTGATCGAGGCCATACGAGTCACTGTTGGTCTCATGGCTCCTTCTGGTGTCCTGGGCACCGGGAAGGGACAGGGAGAGGGCTGGCTGACCCCAAGCTGCCTCTTCTCACTTGCCAAGCAGCTCTCCCTGAGAGCTGACCACAGCCACAGGGGCACCTCTCCCCAGCTGGGAGCTGGGTTCCCCATCTGGCTGTGCCTGGAGCATCCCCCCGGGCTTACCCCAGCAGCGTGTCCACCCACAGCTCCTTCAGCGCCCGGGAGCTGCAAAAAGAGAGAAGAACCAGCATCAGGCCCCACTGCTCCCCAGCCCGTGGGCAGAGGCAGGTGCCTGCACAGCCCTGCCTCAAGGGGAAGGACACAGGAGCAGGAGAGAGCTCTGTGAGGCAGGACAGAGATGCTGCCCAAGCTCCTTCTGTCCTGCCAGAGCAGCTGCTTATGCCCTGCCCTTCTGGGGACCCAAAGGTGACCGGGGGATGCAGGATGTGGAAATGGCCCCATCCCTCCTTCCCTGCCACCACGCTGTATGAGATGTGGCACCACCACCTACCCAAAACTGGCAATGCAGGAGCTGGTGGGCCAGATGAAGATGATGGAGGTGCTGTCCTCATCACAGGCTGCCTCCTCCCCCTCTTCCTCCTGTGCCGCCTGCTTCCCGCCGCTCAGCACCCAGAGCTGGTCCAGGGCCAGGCGGAGCTGTGGGCGCAGGGTGGTGCCATGTCTGCAGAGAGGAGAGGCAGGCAGTGAGCTGGAGGTGGCCTCCATGGGGTCCTCCCATGCAGAGCCCTGTCTGTGCCCCCTGCCCTTGGGATGGACGTTGGTGCAGCCAGCAGCAAGGTGGCGAGGCTGGAGCTGCTGCTGGGGTGTCCCTGCCCTGGTGCCAAGGAAAGACAGCTGGGCTCTGAGGCTCTTACCGCCACTTGGCCACCACCAGTTCCTCCTGGAGGAGGAGCAGGTGCCTTTCACTCCTCTTGCGGCCCCGGGTCAGCCACACATCTGTGCTCAGCACCGGCTCGGCGTTGGTGAGAGCGTCCCTGCAGAGCAGAGAGCGGAGGGCATGAGCAAGGCTGCTGCTGTGGGGCCCGGCTGTGCCCGTCCTGCCTGTCCCCAAGCCATGGAGAGAGCCCACCTGGAGCTGCAGCAGCAGCTGGCCTGGCCCATCCTTCCTGGGACAGGAGGGCCTGCGGTGGACACCAAGGATGCAGCCCAGCCAGCAACGGTGAAGATGGGAAGCGAATGCTGGTCCTGGTGCTGGGTGAGTGCTGCTGCCAGTACCCCTCCGTGCCAGAACAGTGCGATCCTGCTGGCTCTGCTGGCCCTGCTGGCTCTGCTGGCTCCAACGGACCAACGTTCCAAGCCCAACAGACGGTGGCTCCAACTGACACGGGACACACCAAGTGTGCGAGGACATGGGGGCAGCCTGGGGGAGGCACTGGGATGGAGGTTCTCTCCAGTATGGCCAGGTCTGGCTTGCACTGGGGAGCCCAGAGCAGGGCACGGCAAAGAGGAGTGACCACCACCCTCCACCACTAGCAGTGCCCCGTGCCTTGGGCTTCATCGCTTGTTTCTGGCCTTCAGCTAGACTTGGTGCCACTGCTCCCCATCCTCTGGGCTTGGCTGCTCCGTCGGTTTACCTTCCTTCCACTGCCCTGCTCCTCAGCCTGCGTGGTGATTGCTGTCTTCCAGTCCTCAGGCCCTTTTGGAGTGGCCTCTCAAGGCCATCCCCTGGCTCCCTCACCCCTTGAGGGTGCACCCCATTGGGGCCCATCAGGGACCTATGTATCTCCACTTTGCTTCAGTGTTTTCTGCTCTCTTAGGCGCTCTGGGCTGAGACACGTGTGGTTTTCACTCAGAGTGTGACACCTCCCTGCACGTTGTTTGTGTCTGTACTGTCACGGAATCTTTCGAGTCATGTATCACTGCTTGGCTTTTCTGTAGATCATTGCCAAATATCTACCCTCTTGATGATGATATACTGAGAAAGATGCAAGACCAGTTTGGGATGCAGGAGGTCACAGGCTTATTGAGTTAGTGTGTTTCTGTCTAATCCTACTGGTGTTAGGGCTTGCTCTTCCCTGCTTTGAATCCCCACCCAATGTTGACACTAATTCTTGGTAATAAACAGTGCCAAGAAGTAAATAACTGACCAAGAGTCTCTCTTCAAACCTGCCCAAAGTGGAGTTTTTTCCACCATCATTTTTGTTTCAGTTGCACCTGTAATTGGAACCGGCCCCTCCCAGTGGCACAGCTGAACAGCAGCCTGTGCTTTAAGCAGCATTCCATCAATTGCAAGGCCAGGCCATGCAGGAGCACAAGGGTGACAATAAACACATGAAAGTTTCACACAGATTAGCTTCTTGAACCTGCTGCTGTGTACACTTTCAGTCTCTGAGAACGAAGAATAGGCAAAATCTTGCAAGCTGCCTCTCTGCTTCAAGGTGCCTGTGGGAATTCTGCAACAGGGCCTAAATGAGTGGGAAAACAATCACCTAGACAGGCAGTCTGGGGCGGGGGGCAGCTTTCAAGGCAGGCATGAGTGCACCTTGCAGAAAGGGTGCTTCATTTGAGAAAGCAGTTCTATCAAGGAGTGTTTTCTAAAGGCAGGGCAGGACTGATCTGTAACAACCTATTGTTGCTGAAATTCAATGTTAATAGCTGGAATAACCAAGAAGCTATCTGTGAAGGTTAACATGTTGAGGGACTGGGCAGCACACCCCGAGCAGGCGTGCTGTGATGAGGGTGTTCCTGGGGCGTGCCGGTACTGGTGAGGTGGAGAGAAGGGGCTCCTGGTTTCCAGAATGTGGCTCTTTGAAAATAGTTTTCCTCTTAGGATGCCTTTGTTTTGGCCAGAAGTTCACTAATTTTATCATCTTGCTTGTAAAATCCTTTTGATGGTTCAGAACAAATGGGAAAAGCACTGATTAAGTGTTACCAAAGAACATGGGTGCACTGTCACGGTTTGACTCGGGATTGGCAGTTAAACCAGCAACAACAGTGCTCTTGATCCCCTCCCTCTCCTCCCAGGTAGAGAAAGAGAGAGATAACAAGGAGGAAGACTTATGGATTGAAAGCTAAACTAGACAGTTTTAATTAAACGCTAATGACAAAAGAAAATATGCACAATTATATACAAGTATGTTCAGGAAGGTGCAAACCCCTGTCACCTCCCCCCACTCCCACAACACCTCTTGAGCAGTTCTGAAACACCCCGGAGCTGCTGGAGAGAGCGGCAGAACAGACAGGAGCTGAGGGGAGAGTTGTGAGGGTCAGGAACGCAGGAGCTTAGGAATCAATGGAGATGGAGCTACAGAGTCCTCCCTGGATGCCGGCCATGGATGGAAGAGAAGGGAAGAAGGAGCAGGAAGGAATTTATCTTCTGTGATCCCTGACCTTACACTGAGCTTATGTAGTTATATGGAATGGAATATCTCTGGCCAGTTTTGCTGTCCATCTAGTTATAGATACGACTCTTCTGCTTCGGTAGCCTCTGTGGCAGCAGAGCGAAGAAGCAACCTCGGAGTCCGAGCAGTAATATAAACGTTCCAGCGTTATCAGTCCACTAGCTGGAGAACTTGCTGCTAGTTAAAAGAGAGCTTACTGAGGGGGAAAAAAAATCAGCAAAAGGAAAATTTGCTTCATCCTGGCTCAAACCAGGACTTGCACTTCCACTACATTTTGGAAAAACGCTGGGGAAAACCCTGCTCTGAGCACCAGGGTGGTGTGGCTCATCCCTTGGCACCAGCACACTTTGCACTGCTGCCTGGTAGTGTGTGGCATGGAGGTGGCACCTGGTGAGTGGTGGAGGGCAGTGACCATTTCCAGCCTCTCTTGGTTTTTGACTTGATGGTAACAAGCTCATTAAAATGTTGCAGTGCGTTGCTTCTGCAGCCAACTGGTGGGGCAGGAAACCGCTTGTGAATTAGAGTGAGGAGTCCCTTGTCAAATGCTCCAGTGGCCACCATGCAAAGAGCTTGCAGCACCTTGGCACCTGGCAGGCTTTGGGTTGTCTGTCTCTCAGACAGGAGCAGAGTGAAACACAAGAGGTGAAATGCTCTGATTGGTAATGACAGTTGGCTCCTGCCAGCATTTGGCAGTCAGAAATGGGCAGCTCCTGGAGGGCTGTTGGGTGTTTCTTAGGAACAGGAATGAGCCGGTGCACCACACAGGGCACATGCAGTGAGCCTGCAGCAGCCCAGAGCCTCCAGTGTGCCAGCAGGTAGGCTGACCACACGTAACCTGGGTCTGCAGGCCTCACAGTGTTGCAGACCAAGGAACTCCAAGGCTGCACTGGCTGAAGACTGGCACCCAGAGCTTTGCGAGATTGAATCCAGAATGGAGGTAACACATGAATCCTGCTGAGGACTATCTCCTACTGGTGCTTGACCGTGCTGTGAGGGACTTGGCTTGGTGCTACAGGGGTTATTTTTGCCTTGTGTTTGGCTTTGAGGTACAGGTAGTACTGTCTCCTTTTCTGAAGCAGAGGCTGGTGATCACAAAGTATTATTGTCACAGGTAGTCAGGGTTGATCCACAGCTGCAGTGAAGGCAAAACTGCATTTGTTCCTTTGAGGAAGAGTGCTCATTCAGCACTGAGTGTTGCCTGCTGGAACAGGAACAGGAAAGGCTTCTCTGCAAGGCAAACCATCTTTGTAGCTCTGCTGCAGTCCAAGCATTCTGCCCTCATACACAGAAAGGATTTAAGGAGACCTGTATGTATGGCAGCCCTTGGTCTGGGGCTAGCTGAGCAGCAGAGCTCATCTGGGTAAGGCATTGGGAAAACCTTTCTGAGTGACAAAGAAGGGGGATAAACTGGACTGGATTGTGCAGCCATCAGGAGAGGCTTTGGTATTGGAGATTTTAATAATATTGTCTAGTCACTATTACAAGTTGAAATGAATTTATATATAGAATCAATTTTCCAACTAACTGTATAAAATGGCATACTATCTGTTGCAGATGGAACTTAAGTCCGATATTCAGAAGGTGAAGACTCTTAAGGATGTGTGACCTTAGGAAGGTTCAACCTTTTGTGAGTGATACCTCTCACTTTCTACCCATGACTGCTTGATTCTTTGATCTGAATAAGCAGCTCAGACCTTGTGCAGATGAACAGTCTCTCTAATAATTGTGTATATTTACAATGCATTTCATATATAGCAGCTCAAATCAACTGAAATGCTAAAAATTTATTTAAATCAGGTAGTTTTTTATAAGAAGTGTAGATACACATGACTTCATGTTATGGATTTTCATTATGATCAGCTCCTTGTCTTCACGTTGCATGTATTTTGTATACCTCATCGCTAAACTCCTGTGTGTATCCACAAAAAAACCTCAACCCAAACCACAATTCTCAGGTGACAGCTGCACACTTGAAAGAAGAGATGATTGCTATTAGAGGCATGTCTATCAAAAGCAACGTTCACTGGATTCCTTCAACACAGACTTTTGTATTAGATGGTTAAGTATCTTGAGAAGCAACCCATGGTAATAGCGATAAAGGTAAGGATGGTGATGCACATTTTATCCATCAATTTTCTGGCTGTAGTTGCACGATGGAAACCCCTGTTCTGAATTTTCTCTTTGGCCAATGCAAAAGAGCCAATATTTTTGTTCACTTTTTGTTTTATTAATGGTTATCTCTTCATTTTTCTGTTAGTGAAAGTAGATGGGTGGGAATTTACCTATAGGAGGCTGTAGCTTGTAGGATTGACATAATATTTTAGAGGAAAACAGTGGAATGAAATGGATGAAACTTTTGTTTAGACAGAGCTGGGATTCTGTACCTAGCTCTGCCTAAAATGACCCTCCACAGCTTTTCTGAGCCTCCTGTATTTTGTCTCAGACATGGGTTGACTGATACTTGCTGTCTTCATAAGGTGAGAAGATGGACCTGTGCTGAGTTATAAACTATCTGAAGTCTCAATATCATTAGGTGTAATCAGGGGAAGAAGTAAAAGTAGGACTCCTGGCTAGCAAGGCACTCCAGCAATCCCAGCTAAGTAAGTGCTGGAGTGTTCTGCTTTTATTCAGAATTTTTTTATTAGTGATGGAGGAGGGACAGTGGGTTCAAGAAACAAGTCATGTGATGGAGCAAGTAAAACCTCTTTAGAAGTGCTAAAAGAGCTTGTGAGAAATGAGAAATTAGATTTTTTTCAGTGAGTAGTTTTCACAGTGGTGTCACAACACCTCTCAAATTCTGTTGGACTCTCTTCTTGCCAGAATCTCAAGTCTTACTACAAACCCTAGAAATATAACAAGGTTTTTAAAGGTATGCTGTTGAAACAGTGTCGTTTTTACTGCCCTTATTTCTAGAAGTAGATGAAGGTCAATGTAAAGGGTGAAATGCTTCCTAAAGTGTGCACACATATTTTGCATTCACTCTGAAAAAGAACAAAATTAAATTGAGGCTTGGTTGATCTGGGTGAATATCGAAAAGTTACAGTAAGGTTCTTAATTTGCTAGGAATTTTGAAAATTCAGAATCTCCTACTAGAGTTAGAGCACTTCTTTTTGGTATTGCTGATGCATCTTGAGAATCTAAGCCTGAACACAATGGGAATGTCAGCATGAAATATTTTACTGTTTCAGTTTTTCTCAGTTTTGTTTCATCTAGAAATATTAATGGAGTTCAGATGTAATTCAGTGGAGTCCCATGTATAAACATTTTTCTGCTGTCTGCCTTTATCCTAGTCTTCAGTGTTCCTCATCAGCTTTATCATGTAGAGGAAACTGTTTAAAAAAAATTAGTTGTTGGATCAGCTCTTTTTATATGCTTACTTGGCACTTGATTACACTGTGTTTATATCCAGATTTTCTCAGTAGCATGGTAGTTTTTCCTGGTTGGGATGGGTCTTGCAAACCTAAAAAGGCAAAAAGAGCATAGATTAAAGGGAGTTGAGGGTGTGGTATTTAAACGTCTTTAAATCTTACTCATTTGTGGTTGAAAAAGATTCCAGTATAACAACAATGTTAGGCTCTAGGGTAAACAATCACTACAAAAAGAGAAAAATGTAAATTAATCAGTTAGGACAGACTAATTTTGTGTATTAATGCAACCAAAATGTGGATATATATCTTTAACATGCAATGCATAGGAAAGCTTACTTGGGATTTCATGTACTGCATGTTGAGTAAGAGCTAGATTTTGGTTGCTTGAACGTGCTTTTCCCTGCCCCAGTCTCCCACCTTGTTGTCACCCCAGCCCTGGGTCTTTGATATTTTGACACCTGCTGGGTCTCAGGTTGAACTCAGTTAATTAGTCTGTATGTTGTTGTTTATTTCAATAAAAATACCAGATTACTTACAGAGAATTAAGCAATCTTTTCAGCCTCTGAGCACAGCCTCATGGGACAGCCAAGGACAGCTGTAAAGTTCTTTTTAAGAAGTTCTGGTTAATGTCAGCTGAGAAGGCTCTTGGTAAACAAATGAATAATTGATTGCTCAGCTTTCACATAGCTACTGCGTTTCTGGGCTCACATGACTCATTTGTGAACCATTCCTGTCGTCCAATGCCATAACATTGGGAGAAATGATGATTGTTTCTTGGAGGATTCTTCTGTGGACATAGTTGCCAAGACCAAAGCTGTAATGGTTTGTTATTATGACCTTTGTTATTCCATTAGGCTCAATAGCTTTAAAAAAAATTATGTGTGCATACTTTAGGAAAGTTTTTACCCTTTACATTGACCTGACATCATAGTTTATACTACAAAATGTATTAATGACAAAGTAGTGTTTTCATGTCAGGAGGACAAATTTTAACAACTATAATCTGCCCTTAGTCATCATAAATACAAATGTATTGGTAAAACAGACCTTGTTAATGCAGCCAAGACAAATGCTAGACCATATTTCAAACCAATTGAAGCACTAATCTATACACTCCACGATTTTTTTGTGTAGCTTCAAATACATTATTGTCAAACTGCTGTTAACATGCGTTTTCCAGTGGGTATTGTAGAACTGTAATGACCCCTCACATGCAAACAATCTAGGTCATTTTTCTCAATTACTTGAAGATGTGTAAATGTCTTTGAGGATATAGAAGGGCATAGGGAGCATTCAATTAACATTGTTTTGATGTTTTTTTAATACTTGAAAAATCAACAGTAAAAAAACTTGTGAGCATGACAATACTTGCAAATTGCCTTATACAGTAAACAGTTTAACTTGCAATAAATTCTATGCATTACAGTTAACTGAAGTGCACCCTGTTCAGTACTCCCTGCTCACTGCAGTGATGATACAAAATACGCTTGCTCTTTTCAATTACTCTAGCACTTCAAAGCCAATGTGCTGTCCACAAGTGCTCCTTTCTGGTTCTGCTTCCATAAATTCATTAACTATATGCAAAAGTCAGGTTTGCTGTCTTCCTTGGCCTACACCCTTCCACAGGCACATTGGTCTCTTAGGGGGCAGAATGGGACCCTGGGAATAAGCTATGAAAGAGAAGGGCTACCTACTTTCTTCCAGCTCTTGTTCATGTTTTCCAGGTAGCATTTGAAGAGCTCTTGCCATGTGCATAGACCTGTTCTGAGAAGCCTTGAGGAAAAGTGTAACAAACTTATGGTCTCTGTTTTTTCAATGTCTTTCTGGAGGTGAACTGCCCGTAACTCTACTCATCACTGACTCATCTTTCTGGTTTCAGACCTAAATCCTTGTGGAAAGCAGTATGCATCTTAGGAATCCTGGATGCAAAATTATCATGCTTCTGTCTCCAAACTGACAAGGCATGGATTTGACAGATGGACCACTCAGTGGATTGGCTGGATGGCTGCACCCAGAGAGTTGTGGTCAATGGCTCAATGTTCAAGTGGAGGCAGGTGACGAGTGGTGTCCCTCAGGGGTCAGTATTGGGACAAGTGCTGTTCAACATCTTTGTTGGAGACATGGACAGTGAGATTGAGTGTATCCTCAGCAAGTTTGCTGATGATACTAAGCTGTGTGGTGTGGTTGACACCCTAGAGGGAAAGGACACCACTCAGAGGGACCTTGACAGGCTGAAGAGGTGGCCTAGTGCCAACCTCATGAAGTTCAACAAGGCCAAGTGCAAGGTCCTGCACCTGGGTTGGTGCAACCCCAGGAACAAATACAGGCTGGGGGGAGAATGGCTGGAGAGCAGTCCTGAGGAGAAGGGCTTGGGGGTGGGAGTGGATGAGAAGCTCAACATGAGCCACCAGTGTGTGCTGAATCCCAGAGAGCCAAACACATCCTGGGCTGCATCAAAAGAAGTGTGGCCAGCAGGGCCAGGGAGGTGATTCTGCCCCTCCACTCTGCTCTGGTGACATCCCACCTGGAATACTGTGTACAGTTCTGGCACCCTCAGCACAAGAAAGATATACACCTGTTGGAAAGGGTCCAGAGAAGGGCCACCAAGATGATTTTATGCAACCTGGTCTAGTGGTAGGGTTCCCTGCTCATGGCAAGGGGGTTGGAACTTGATGATCTTTAAGGTCCCTTCCAGCCTTAACGATTCTATGATTCTATGCTTGGTGCTGTTTAGCTTCTAAATTAATCAAGTACAATTGCTTAAGGCCCTGGAGGAAAGGATGTAATAAATCTTGGGTGTATTTGTTCTGGTTTATGGCTGCAAGAAGCTGTGTAACATTAAATCAGAATTTATAAACATTAGCAATGGTACATTTTCCTTACTCAGGGCATTGTGCCCTGGCTCTTGAGAAAATAAAGAGTATGTCCTAGGGCTGGATGCATTTCTTCTTATTTTTTTATAACTGGCGGCATTGCTGTGGGAGGAGTGGGATGGGGCTGGGCTGCTCAGCGAGCTGCTCCCTGCGTGTCCGGCGCCGTCGGGTAGAGGGCAGTCAGATCCAGCAGACGGTGCTGGGAGCTGCTCCAGGCTGAGCCTTGCTGCGCTGCCTGCCTGCCCTGGGCTGGGGGTAGGCAGCACCCCCCAGCCCCAGATAAACCTTAATTTAGTTCGGAAGACAACAAGATTCAGTCATTGTGCCTGGACACTAATACTCCTCAGGAGCTGGACAGACTGCGCATGGTCCATGGAGATTCTCCTTCACACTAGGAGTGGGAACTGCAAAGATAAGCCAGTTACAAAATGGCCCTTCCTTAAACTTGTACCTTGCTGACTTTAAAATGGAGCTACCTTGAGTAGTTTTCCTTGTTGCAGTGGGGGGCAGTCCCAATGTGCTGCACTGAGCAGAACATGTGCTGTTCTTATATTTGGCATGTCCTGCCCACTGGGACCTCAGTTGCTGGAAGCAGAGTGAGGAGGCAGCTCCTCTTTCTGCAGAAAAAAACATGTGCCTGCTATTCCAGCAAAGGGAGCTTTGTCTCCACTTTGGGGGACAGTGTCCTGATAGATATGTGGGTATTTTTCCTCCTCATTTGCAAGTACCCCAACAGTCTGGCTGCACCATGCTTGCTCAGGGCATGCTTTGCTCTGAGCTTTTCAGAGCAGCTTAGCACCTTTGGAAAGTGTGAATGCAGTCAATCTAGGTGAGGGGTCAAGGCTAGACCCTTATTCCAGGAAGGTAAGGGTGAGCTGAAGTGTCTGGGTGATTCCTGAAGGGCCAAACCCCACTCCTTCTGCTCCAGCCAGGGATGGGTGAGGAGCTACTGTTTCTTCTTCTGCACCCCGACCTCTCTCCACAGGTGTCACTTGCTGACTTGCTGGGTGGGAACAGGAAGCAGGGCTGTGATTATTGCATTGTGCCAGCAGTCAGTGGCCCTAGACCTGGTACCAAAAGCTAGTGGTGGTTGGTGCTCCAAGGTCAACACCAGAACTGTGAAGGTCTGGGCTGTTCTTCAGGGAATACTGGGAGACCCTGAGATACAAGGTCTTCTTGCTCAGGTTTTTGAGAGCCTCTGGATGATGGGAAGATGCAGCTGCTCGAATTGTTGGGAAGTGTCACTTGTGAAATGACTGCACTAGCTGCATTGCAGAATTTGAGCCTTTATTGTTCCACTTGTTTAAAGGAAGGCAGAAGAGGAAAGGTGACAAGGCTTTTGTTATGGGGAAAAACATAGTGATCCCATTACAAACCAGCATGTTGTTGTATATCCAAGTCTGCAGACAGCCTGGAACAAGAAGTGAGTGGCCCTGTTTACCTCAGGGCTATTTAAAAAACACGTCCATGCTGTTCTCTGGCTTACTGCTGAAAGGTATAGCTGTTACTTCAAGTGTTTTGGTATATCATGGCCACATTGTTGGCCACAAGGTGGATGGTGGGCTCGGTGGTAAGAGACAAGTGTCTGCTGTTGCGACTGAGCAGGTACCATTCATCTGTCCCTTTAGACTGTAATAGCCCAGCAGGAACCAGTGGTCTGGCCTTGCTGGTGCTAATCCACAGTCTGGTCCCAGTGCTCCTCCATGTGCTGGGCCCTTACACAGCTTCAGTGGAATCTCCAGACCTTTCCACTAGGATCTGTATGGCCACTGGGCAGTGTATCAACAGAGAAATCAGCCATGCTTTAAAAATGCAGCTGGAAACATAAATTATGCAGGACAGAGCTGCATCTAGGGAGGGGGCTGGGTGCTCTTCTGCTTCACATCTTGCAGTGGCTGCAGCTTAAAGCACATCCCATGAGCTGCAGACTGTGAGAGACGTCTGCCACAGTGGTCTTGCAAACACCCTGGCCAGCCAGCTGCTTCCCAGCTGGTGCTGGAAATTTCATTAGGAAAGTGCTCCCAGCTGAGGGGCTTTTACTCATCAGAGCAATATTTTTGTCACATTTCCTATTAGGTTGGTGAGAGTGCAGCTCATGAGCATCTGGATGCACTTGGGTAGCAGCTAGACCTTTCCTTCCAGCAGCAGCTGACGGGTGGGAGCTGCAATGTTGAAATGCCTCTGGGTTTGCCCATTGTAGCCTCAAATTCAAACAAATTCCCAGCTCTGGTGCTGGCAATGCTGGAGGTGCTGCTGGTGCCCATGAACGCAGCCTTGGCCGGTGCTGCTGTCTCTCTGGCACCTGCCATCCTGTGCCAGCACATCCGGGACACATGAGGCCATGAGGGACCACACGAGTGTTTCTTATATATGGTGCCTCAGTCCTGACAGCTCAACGCCACACTGGCTTTGTTTGCAACAGCTGTAGAGAGCTGGAAGGCCACACCATGAAGTATAATATTTTTTTTTTATTAGAACAATTTCCTGGAGAGCTTTTTTTAAATTATTTTTTCTCTCTCTCTTTTTCCTTCTGTAATGTTGCTTGAGGTTTTAAGAGGGGAATGAAAATAATAGTCTAGAGAAAATAGATTGGTAGGACTGTATTGTATAACACTGGAACAAAAGGGTATTCAATGAAATTAAAAGGTGGCAAATCCAAAACAGATCAGAGGAATTATTTTTATATGATGTGTGTTCAGGCTGAGGAGCTTCCTGCTGCAGGAGGTAACAAAGGCCAGCAATATGGTGGGTTTTGAAAAGGGCCGAGTTTGGATGGGTAGTGTGAATGCTGAGACTTACCAAAGTCAAGAGAGGGCATGTTGTATTAACTGGATAAAAATATTAAGTTTTTGTCTAGCTTTTACTCAGCAGAAGACAACTTCTGATTATCACAGGCTGGGATCCAAAGTCGATGGGTTACTTCAGCACTTGGTGGGACTCCAGGAGCAGGTTTGAACATCCCCAGGAGAAACCAGTGATGTGGATAGGGTCACACAGGGTGCCTGCAGCAGCACCAGAAGTTGAGCACAGGTTCCCCAAGTGCCAACTCTGGGGCCATCCTTCCTCTTGCAGCCAGGCTCCAGCTTTCAGAGGTGCTCTTCATGTGAACAAGGTAAGCAGGGCTTGGCCTCAGACACTCCAGACTTGCCTCTGGTGAGAAATCATAATTGCAAGTGTCAAGAAATTTGGATTCTATTCCTCTGCTTCAATGTTTTTATAAAAATAAATCTCTTTGGAGATATTCATAAAAGTTAATGGAAGTCTTGAAAAGAGCTGCTTTTTTTTCCTCCTACCAACCTAATAAAATGTATTGCTTTTTCTCCCAAGTATTTTTATATTAGCAGGCAGTGGCTGCTGCTGGAGGAGAACTGTTCTAGTTCTATAAAGTGACTCCAGATGGAGACCTTCTTGCTGGCTACTGACTTCAGGCCCAAACAAAGCTAAAACGTAATGCTTGTCCTGATGGTCACCATCCTCAGCCAGGAAATATGGGAACGTGTTTGGCTCGGGGAGCAGCAGCATTCTCCCCGTACGACGTCTGATTTATTATATGTCTGTTAAAACAATAGGTTTGGAATAATTTTTAGATTTGCTTTATGAAAAAGAAGAAAGTGAAGATAAGTGAAATGGGACTGATGCTCTGGGCTTGACAGGCATAGCACAGAAATCGGTCCCCACAGACTTGATGCTAAAAGTCACACTGAATGTCTGGATCCAGTGCTCCTGAAGATCATTTTTCCATCTGCTTGGGAAAGTCACCACCACTGTCTCCCAACAGCTGACATGGGGATGCAGCCAAAGCTTCCTCCTGGTAGGGTGAGCCAACAAGGGATGTAGTGCCCATTGCCATTTAAACCAAATGCCATGAAAAGATTTAAAAATGTAAAACTTGAGTGGTGTCCACTGTGCAGGGATGGAAAAGAAACCTTTGTCCTGCATGCAGAGGTACATCACTCACCCTGGGCTTGCTCAGCCTTGCTCAGGACATCTCCACAGAGCATCTGGTGTTCAAACAGGCTACTGAAGCACCAGGAGGGCACCCAGGCTGGAAGAGGGTGCTGCTGGCACGATATGCAGCAGCAGTAATGGAATAAGGATTTTTTTGTGTCTTAGGACTGAAATGCTGAAGTCCTTTAGGGTGTACCTACCACATTCTCAAATCTATACAAAGAAAATCCTGGCTTTGTAAGGCAGCAAACAGATAATGCCTCTTGTTTCTTCTGCTCTGGAGAAAACAAAGGAAGTTATCTGTTAGCTGCTCCAAGCTAAGGTATATAGTACAAAGAAACTCTGCATAAGCCCCCATTTTCACTCTTGCAGAAACCCCACGCTTTCTCTTCTAGCAGAGAATTTGTGCACACTGTGTGTTTTCTTTGGAAATGGCTTGTGCCACACTACATTTTGATTCCTTCTTTTTCTGTCGTCTGCCAGGTTTTCTGAGCTTTTCTAAGTGACCTGCACTTAAACAGCTTGTCCTGGCTGCCGTGCTATTGTTCTGCACACATGTGGCATCGCCGCTATTGCTGCTGGACTGTTTGTCTTTTGATTACGTGTGGCTTGAAGATTAAGTCTCAATGAGTCGGCACCATTAGGTTCACATGCCTTTTCCTCTCCTGCAGCAGCTCAGCCTGGCAGGTGACTGGGGCATTGTTGTGCCATGTGGGCCTACGTATGCACATAGGAAGTTCACAAGGGAGATTTTCTAAGCTTTCCTTTTCCTGGTGAGTGATCTGTAAACACGGCCTCAAAGCCAAGCATTTGATTTTTCTGTCCTCATGGCAACATGCTGAGGATCAGCTGTGTGCAACAGTTTTTTTCCCCCTTCAGAAGAGGTTGGAGGTTTCAAGGAGGTGAATTGTAATCCATTGTTGGATACCAGTTCTGTCGGGTTTCCTTCTCCACCGAAAACGGTCGACAGGAAAGTAATTACAGGAGCAGATGTGACTTGTGACGTAAATGTTACTTCTGGCCTTTTTTTTTTTCTTCTTCTTTTTATTTTTTTAAGTAGTCCAACAGTGTGATTCCAAAGCAACAGTGAACTGGTGCATGAGACACATGGGCCTACTCTGGCCGTTTCAAGATTTTTCTTGACTCAATCAGGTCCATGGATAATTTGTAATACCTTACAAATAACTTTTTTCAAATGAAATTAGCAAGTGAGACAGGTTTTGGAGTAGCTTCAATATGTGCATCCTGTGTAACTGCCTGCATGAATCTCTCCACTTTATCCATGGACTTACTGACATCTCCAAGATATTGAAGTGCTGCTTCTTTTGGAGTAATAAATCAGCAAGTATTTTGCATCTCATGTTTCTCTTGAAGGCAAGTTAATGCCATTGTCTAAGATCTGGAATTAGAGCCAGATAAAATTGTTTACGTCTTTTAAATCACCTTGTTTTCAGGATGTCATGTAATTTCTGCTGAATCAGAGACAGCTGTGACAGAGTAAGTGAGTTTGTAACCTTTCTAGATGGTCATTTGTCCAGGTGTTTTGTAAGGATAAGCCCAGAGACCTGTCTTGTTTTATGTTGCTCAGTGCCGGTGGTGAGGCCAGCAGTCCAACCAACCACTGGCCCCTTAGCTTAGCTCCTTCCCTCAGTGGCCTGGTGTCACTGGGTCACCCCAGGCTGTGAACCATCCACTCCTCCAGGCAGGTGTAGCCCCAGAGCTTATGTCTTCCTGCACCAACAGCTGGATGTGTCCCTTAGCTTCCTTGGTGGCAGCACAGCAGTACCTCACTGCTGTCCTCAAGCTATGTGCTGGCCCTAGAGGCTCAGACAGCAGTAACCACAACTTCTGGAGCTCTGGGAGCCAGACCCTGAGGATGCTCATCTCTTTATGCACATGACTTTGACTCTTCCCAATCTGACCTGACAACATCTGCCCAAAGCTCACATGTGAGCTGGAAAATCAATGCACTGGCTGTTACTGACTGGCACATCATCAGCTGGTGGCAGAGCCAGGAGTTGGGTGTGCATCTCGTCTGGGGGCTTTTATCAGTGTACTTCCTGGGGGGCAAAAAGCACATCTGCTTCTTGCCCTGTTGCTGCCCAGCACCGCAGGGTCCATCTTCTTGCCCATAGCCCCTGAGCACTGCTGCAGTGCGGACAGTACAAAGAGTAGTGGACATTATACCCTTGCAAAGCAGGGCACTCTGGAAGTTAATTTATTACATAGAAACATAGAATTATTTGGGTGAGAAAGGACCTTTAAAGGTCAACTAGTCCAACCCTCCTGCAGTGAGCAAGGACATCTTCGACTATATCAGGTTGCCCAGAGCTCCATCCAACCCGGAATGTTTCCAGGCAGGGTGCTTCTGCCACCTCCCTAGGCAACCTGTTCCAGTGTTTCACCACCCTCATTGTAAAAAAGCTTCTTCCTTTTATCTAGTCTAAATCTACCCTCTTATAGTGAAAGACCATTACCCCTTGTCCTATCACAACAGGTCCTTGTAAAAAGTCTCTTCCCAGCTTTCTTATAGGCTCCCTTTAAGTACTGAAAGGACTTAATAAGGTCTCCCTGAAGCCTTCTCTTCTTCTGGCTGAACAGTCCAAACTCTCTCAGCCTGGCTTTGTAGGAGAGGTGCTCCAGCCCTCTGATCATTTTTGTGTCCCTCCTCTGGACTTGTTCCAACAGGTCTGTGTCTCTGCTATGCCAAGGAATCCAGAACTGAACACAGTTCAAGACTCCAGGTGGGGTCTTACCAGAGCAGATCGGGAGAATCACCTTCCTCGATCTGCTGGTCACATTTCTTCTGATGCAGCCCAGGATATGGTTTGCCTTCTAGGCTGTGAGTGCACATTGACAGCTCATGTCCATTTGATGCCCTTCTCTGGCAAAGGGTTTGTTTTCATGTCCTGGAGGGGTGGCTGAGGAGGGGAGGTGGATTGCTGGAGTGTCTGGAGCAGGAGGAGGATGGAAGCTGCAGCTCTGAGCGGCATCTCTTTACACATGGGCTGACTTTGTCTCATACTAAGTTATTCATATTTCTGGCCAGAAAAACATTATTCCAATATGTGCCCTGTCTCATCAACAGTTCCCACCCAAAGACCTCCCTTCAACTTTGCCAGACTTCCCAGCACCTTGCAACAGGGATGGGTTGAGGACACAATAGCCCCAGCGTGTTTATCTCATTTCACTTTTCCTCTCTGCTTGGCCAGCAGCCAGCAGAGATGTTCTTTGCAAAGATAATAGTTCCAACTTAATCATTCACCTCTTATGTGTCTAAAAGGAGTTAAGGAGACTAGAAGTTTCCAAGAAAAATAAATGAGCAGAATTTTTGCAAGGGGGCCTCTTTAAGGCTTTTATTAATTTGTTAAAAAAAAAAAAAAAAAAAAAAAAAAAAAAAAGAGAAAAAAAGGGGGGGAAGCAGCAAACTGCTCCTGCACATCACCCATGCTGTATTTATTTTTTCAGTGTGTGTTTAGATTTGGAGGGACAGTCATGAACAGAAGGATTATGAAGTGCTTCTCGTTGCAAAGGGGTTTGCAGCATGTTTGGAGAGATGGGTCCAAAGTGAATTTCTAATCCTGTTCATCTGGTGGGTTATAGAGCTGGAGTTGGACTTTGGGGGACTCCTTCCTAGGTCTGCACACAGGTGACGAGAAAAAACTCAGCTATTTATTAATTTATTTATGCAGAGACTGTGATTCTATCCGGTTCCTTTTTGGGTTGTTCATTTTGAAACACTGTCTGATGTTTCAGTAGGTTTGAAGACCCAGTGCCTTAATCATGATGTATCCCATTGAATTGTCCCTAGTTAAGCTATCACTAATTTATTTTAGAAATGAGGCCTCTGTTTAAGCCACCAAAAAAACCCAACATCTTGCTTACACCTGGCCTGGCTGAGGGACGGTGACTAAAACCCGTATCTTTCTTGCTCAAGTATCCTGTCAGTAGAGCTATTGAGAAAATGCCAGTCCTTGGGAACTGTTGATAAAAAGAAAAGGTTTATATTTCAACAGCATTTAACATGGACACTTTCCAATTTTACTGAAAACCTGGAAAATGGGACAGATTTGGCAGAAAGAAGCAAGAAGAAAAGAAAGAAGAAAGAAGAAGCAAG
>NW_009952796.1:4042821-4047219 GCF_000747805.2 Chaetura pelagica
AACACAAAGAAATTAGCTCCTGATTCATATTAGTTCAGGGGAATCCAGACTTTCATTTAACCATCAAACCAAGAGCAACATTACAGTTGGGCCTAAATCATAGGACTGTGCCCTGGGAAGGAACAGGTGCTGGAAATGCTGGGAGGATCTGTGGGCTGCCCCAGGCTCAGAGCAGAGTATCTGGTTGGTGGAAGCTGCTTTTCTCCCCACTCAGGTTTCCTGGCTCTCCTGAGTGAAGTGACAGATGGCTTCTCCTGAGCATCTCCAAGGCAGGAAAAGATTGCTCCAGAAATTACTGCAGTTGCAGCCAGAGATGGGAGAGGCAGAACCTTCTCTTGAAGAGCCATGGCAAAAGAACAGCATGCAGCCCACAGCAGTGACCTACTGTAATCCAGACACACCATTAATGCAGAAAGATGCCTTCTCCTCTGCTGTCAGTCTCTCTGTGTCTTACCCTACCTTCAGAGAAGCTCCTTTCTGAAAAATAGTGAAATGCCTGACTCCATTTCTCCCACTTCATTTCCCCAGCTCCATACTCTGAGCAATGTCTGGTGGTGATCTGAGCTCCCTGGTGCCTGTCTGCATATGTGTATATGCATGCCTGTGTACTTAACACCCTCTGCCCACAGGTATGGAGAGTCTCTGCCTGTTCTCACCTTTAGAAAGCTTTCTTTCTTGTGGCTACAGATCGGAGGTCTCACTTAAATCTCCATAAAATTGTGGAAGAAGAAACAAAGTTGTAACTGTCATCATCCACTCAGAAAAATTCCTGCAGTGCAGACACCCTTTTTCCAGCCTTTGATCACTAGGGGAAAAATTATCTTGCCGTGTGGAGTGTGATTTCTAGTTCTTCTCTTCAGCAAATGAAGAGCTGAATTTAGCAAGTTTTGGACAGAGATGGAAGCAAACCTTCCTTTCCTCTCCTCTCTGTCTTCTTCCTTCTCCCCATGGGCAAGTAGCACCCTCCCCGTTAGTGAACACATCTCCACAGATGTGTTAATTTTCATAAGGCCATGATGAAACTCTGCACTGGGAGCTTGTTTCCCTTCCCCCTCACCAGGGCTCCAGTAACCACACATTACCCAAGCTGAGCACTTTTTGCATGACTCAGATATTTTTCTTTTAAGAATCCAGTGGATGTTTCCCTCTACTGATACCACTGGGACTAAAAGGTCTTCTTTTCTTCTTCTTCTTTTTTTTTTTTTTTCCCCCACCAACCTTAAAAACATGCTGATATACTGCAATTTTTTCCCTTTTTCAATATTTTGTTGTTATTATTAAAACAGCACCAAGTCCCACAGCCCCAAAGGATGGGATCTCTCCTGCTCTTTTCTCCTTTCCTCAACAGCTAAGGGAAAAAACCCAAAAAGTTAATTGCCCATAAAAGAAAACATTAAAGGACATTTGGACTGTCCCCTGATGGCTGTGCTGAACTGGGGGCACTGGTAGTGCAGGATGGGGCTGTGACACATGTCCACGTCATCTGCAGCTGAACCACCCCCACCCTGGGATGCAAATGCCAAGGATTAGTGTCCCATCATCACTGGACACAGGCTGCATGATTCTTAGACCTAAAGCATCCGACTGTGGCCAGGCACACTGGACAATTTAGGTGAAGAGTGGAAATTGCCTTTGTGGAGGCAAAGATAGTGACTTGCAGTCCCTCTATAAGCCAGGACCTTGGTTCCAAATACAAACAAAAGTGCTGCGAGGTCAATTGGGTTGAACAAGGGGCAGTGAGCTCCCACACCAAAGTGTCTGAAGCCAAGGAGAGGGGTATTGCAAAGGTTGGCATCAGCTTGGGTTACCCGTGCTGGAAAGGTGGCTGTGCAGTGGATGTCCAGGCAAGTGTGCTGGGCAGCAGGGATGGCCCAACACTGAGCTTCCTCTGAGACCACAAGTAACATGAGGAGTCAATGTGTGTTTTCTCATGTGAATCCCAATGAGTTCAAATTAACAGGTTTGGGGCCACAGTTCCCATCTGATGTTGACTGCTCGATGTGATTATTCAACCCTGAATTCCTTCAATTGACAGCAGTGCTATTTCCAGTCTCTTAGTCAGCATTTATCATTCCGCTTCCCAGTCTGATGAGACTTGGATTTTCCCACACTCCCCCTTAAATGGAAACACATTGTTCATCTTCATTTTATTTATTTATTTGGTTAAAAAAAAAAAAAAAAAAAAAAAAGTCAAGATACTGCTCTAACTTTGAAGTGCTGGCTCTACAATGGTTGGTTCCTTTTTGGAGCAATGGGTTTTCCTAAAAGCCACTCTCAGCAAGATCCTTATCAAACTTTCCTTAGTGGGAGACAATGAACATCTCACAGCATGAAGAGGAAAAAAATAAAAAGGTCGATGAGAAGACAAATGCTCTATGTGAAGAGATAGCTGAGGTACAGATGATCTCCCCCAGCCTTGTAAACACAAGATTATTTTCTGTCTAACCTACAGTTTCTGAACATTTCACTTGTTAAATCAGCTCCAGAGTTTACTGAGGGGTGAAAATGGAGACTGGATCATCCTCTGGACACTTTGTTTTGGGACACATAAACCTCACCCTGATGTGTCCAAGTACCAAGGGCCTCACTGCCTGCCCCTGCCAGAGGTAGCAATTAGGATGGTATCTGGGGGGACACGTGCTTTTGCAAGCTGCCAGGTGTGACTTTCCACAGCAGGTCACACTGCCACCTGATTGTTTCCTACTGGGCTGTGAAACCAGTGGGTGACCTGCATGGTGGGACATCACTTCACCATGGCTTGGGGCAGTGAGGAGAGAGAGACTGAGAAAACTTCCCAGGGGTGCCCAGCCACCAAACCTGATGGTGAAGGAGCACCATGTTCTCCCACAGCCTGCCTAAAACCTCTCCTGTGTCAGGCAGCTGCCAAAGGATGCTCTGAGCAGGAACAGATAGGGGTCAGCTTCAGATCTGACCTCTCCTAAAAATGCCTGTGCCACAGATAGCTGCTCTGGGAGATGAGCAAGCACGATAAGGGGTCATCCCCACCCAGGACCTGCCAAATTTGAACCATACCCAGCAGCTCAGCTCCATGAGAGCCTCCATGAGGGCAAGCACTAGGGTGGCTGATGCTCATGGCCTAGGAAGGGGGTCCAGGGTTGGTTTTGCTGAGGGCAATCGCTGCTTGGCTCTGGCTGAATCAGAGCAGCTCCGTGCAGGCGGGTGGCAGCTTTGTGTGGAGGAAGCATGTCGGCTGACATCTGGTGTGTTGTTGGGTTTTTTTTTAGCCTAATTGTATTTTTAAGTATTTGGGGGATTGTTTGGAGCCAAGACTATGCAATCAGTCAATGTTTGTTGGTTAAAATAGAAGTAAACACTCGGTTATATAAACAAAGGAGCTCTCTGGTTTATCGCCCAGGGATAACACCAGCATTGTTGCATGGATCCTCAGCTGAAGGCTTTGAGGATTGCTTGCTCTGTTTATTTTTCTAAACATGGGTAACTGTTCTATTTGCTCAGCCCTCATGGTCTTAAATAGACAAGAGGTAAACAGCGGTAAAGGTGGGTCTGGCTCCGTAGGGGCTTGCAGGAAAAGCATGTTTTTGGATTTTGATCTCATCCAAAAAATGTCCCACATTTCAATACCTTTAGATAGCTTACACTTTGGAAATGCCAAGGAACTGGAAACTTTCACTCCAAAGTCAACTCTGCTTTCATTAATAATTATTTTAAGACAGCATTTAGAGAGCAGAACAGTACTATATGGAGCAGAAAGACACCCATAGGGAACTGGGGGCTGAGCAAGATTCCAGGTCACTCTCACACTGGATGTCAAGGATTAGCACCCTGAGATGCAGATGAGGTGTTCAGGCAAAGTGATGGGGGGGACACGATGAAGGGAGAGCTGTCCCCCAAACGATAACAGCAACAGCAGAGCCTGGCCACTGCTGGGGCAAGGCAGGCAGGAGGAAGGGCAGGGCTGGGGCAGGGGCAGGGCTGAGCCTGGCTCAGACAGCCTGCAGCACCCACAGAGGCTGAGGCTGGGAACCACATGTCCTTCTCATTTCTTCTGGTGATAGAAATATGTGTTTGACCCCTTTTTATACCTGGAAAAACTGAGCCACAGAACATGAAGCTGCACATTTTATTTACAAACATGAGACTTGACTTCTCCTTTTGGACCTGACCTGGTACCATCCCTTGCCTTGTCTTCCTGCCATAAAATCACTGACTGTACCTGCAATCTGCTGCTACAGGTCCTCTAGATCATTATTACAAATAGTATTAGATTTATCACTTCTGTACGTAACGTGCCAATCCTGGCAGCACGTTTTGAAATCACAACAGCAACAAGAAGCATATGTTCTGAGAATGAAGTTAGTGGGATTTTTTTTCTGCCAAGGACAATAATTTTTCTTTTTTTTTTTTTTTTTTTTTTTT
>NW_009952796.1:4048200-4056191 GCF_000747805.2 Chaetura pelagica
TTTTTTTTTTTTTTTTTTTTTTCCAAAATAAACATCACGCTGGAATGTGCTGCAGCAAATGGCTTGGGCTCTATTATATTTCATGCAGCTTTCTAAACAATTTTCAACCCTGCTGGCCCAGTGTCAAACAGAAGGCAACCAACAATAGCAAAATCCCATTAAAGCTGAGAAGGTTCCTTCCTGAGGTGAACATGGCCAGAAATAGTAATCTTGGCTCTCTTTTCAATTTGGCATTGGGGACTAATAATGCCTGTTCTCCTAATGGAAATTATCTAATTTCATCCAAGTGCAGCTCCAGAGAGAGCTGGGCTGACGCACAAACAGTCAATATAACAACATTCTTCTTGAAGAGCTGAACAATGGGGCTTTGGTGGGACCGTGATTAACAACGTCAAACTAAGAACAAACAGAAGGTGTAAAAATAGGCATCTGAGGAGTTGACACAACGGACTATTTTTCATCTGTAAGGCCAGAGAATAGCTTGTTAAATTGTATGCTTGAACCACTTCATCAGATGTTTTGTGGAAGGACCCAAAAAAAAAATAATAGTCCCATTTCCCATCTGGGTCTGAATGTACTAAGGAACTGCACATGCCTTATTAATATAAATCACGCTAGGAGTATAATTCCCATTAGCATTAAAGAACCATTTTTCAATGAAATACTCTTGCAGCAGGAACGCCTAATGGGAAATAATGATGTTTGCTTCATTTGAAGAGAATAGTAAAATACAGTGTGGAGATGGAGAAGGTAGAGAGCCATTTCTGCTCTCCAACGCTATGGGGTTTTTGTATCTGTTGCAAGCAGGGCCATAGCCAGACATGGTGTGGAGGTCCCCAGAGGTGGTAGGGAATGGAGATGGGACTGAAGATCTGCTGCAGAAAACTGGATCATCACTACAGCCTGGGGGCAAAGTGCTACTGCCCTGGTTCCTGCAGGTCCCCATGGCTGCCCAGGATGGATGAGGGAAGGGTCCTTCCTCCACCCACCCCAGCTTCCTCCCCAGTGCAGCCTCACATTTGGAGAGCACTGAGATGGCTTCAGGCCACCTCCACTCCCTTACCCACATGGTCCAACCTCACCCTGAAACTCCTTGTTCTTGACCTAAAACTAGCACTCCCTGGACACAAATTGCAGCCCTGGCCATTATTTATCACATCTTGAGAAAAAAAGCATCCCTCCCTACGTTTTCCTTTAACACTGAACCACAGCTGGACTCACAGTGATGTGCCTGGTACATTAAAAAGCAGAAGCATTAGAAGTGGGTGAGACCCCTGCATAGCTTGTTAGCTCTGGTGTGTCACCTGCCTTCTCCAGGGCTCTGGCTTTGGTATTTTCCCTGTAAGGAGCCACACGTACCCAAGGTGAATGATCACACCCATGTTTGTGTGGGTACATGCTGCTTCCAGAACCTCAGCATCACCTAGATTTGACATGAGGGACTTACTCCCCTAACTTAAGCACTGCAGCTCCCTTGTAGTTCTTAATGAAAGGAAGGTCTAGCCTTGAAACATTAGACAAAATTTCCACCTATGGGTAAGCAGATATGTTTGTTGGTTTGTTTTTTTGTTTTGTTTTGTTTTTAATTTTTAAGCAATCTCAATTAGCCATTTACTCACTGTTATTTTTAGAGCATGAGAGGGGAACCCTGTGTTTTTGTAAAATCCTTAGATGCATGTTCAGGTGATGGGATCTTGTGTGGAACATGACACAGTTAACTTGCCTCCACATTGTGGCCGATGGCATCCAGGAATGACTCTGCTCCCTCTCACTTACCCCATAGGTTCACCCCATGCTCAGGGTCTGCCAAAATTGTGTCATTTTCTTGTTCTCTGTCCCCTTAAAAACAATAAAACTGATAAGACCTATGGAAATAGCTAGTAATGAAAGAAAAGTGCACCAGAAGTAACACAAAATGATCTTGCCCTCAGCCTCAGCTTTCACACCCAGTTAGTCTCCAGCTCTCCCAGAAACCAGTGTCTTTCTCCATGCAAAAGTGCCAGGTGCCCCTCCACACCCCTACCCTGCTTCCTGCAGCTCAGCCCCAGGCTCAGCTCCCTTCCTGCAGCAGCTCACCCATTTTCACCCTCCCTTTTTCCCCCAGTTCTTTCAAACCCTGTAGCATCCTTCCTGGGTCTCAAAACACCCAAGAGGTGAGGCAGACTCCTGGGAAAGAACACTTCTTGCCTCCAGGCTTTCTCAGGAAGCAGCATTCCATCGAAATGATAGCAGCACAGCACCATGGCCAGTCTGTGCCACCTGCCTGTGGGTGATGCTGCCACCTGGGTCTGCCAGAGATCTAGGCAACATTCAGCATCTGATTGGTGCCCGGACCATCCATGAGGGCCCTAGGGAGGAAATCTGGGAAAGCTTTGGAACACGGAGGCCTTATGGCTAAGCTCAGCCCCAGCGGTGCCAGCGGCACTGCACCAAGACTGAATTTGACCCAGGGGGGTTGTGGTTACTAAGGATTGTATTGCTAGCTTGCACTAGTGCTACTTCATTAGTGTTTGGGAAAGATCACAGTAATGAGACTGTCATTGATGTCTTTATTCCTTGCAAAGTTAGGCTGAGTCTTGAAGTATGTTGAGATTCATAGTACCATTCAGCATGGCCTCAAAATGAAACAGATTGCTTACCTGGGAAAAAGAGAATGTCTTGGCTTGGAAAAGATTTATACATCTGGGGGGAAAGGGTAAACATTTGGGTTAGACATGCTGACAAATGAAAGGAAAAGCTTGCCTTTTTGCTCTCCATTTCACAATTCCAGGAAGAATGGATGCCTCAAGGAGCTGACTGAGAAATAAGAAGAGAAAAAAAAGGACAGAGAATACAGGCATGGGAGATAATGAACCCTTGGAATTCACTGCTGCAGGACAGATAATCAAAATCTCATGATAAAGTTTTCTAGAAGAGTTAGAAGCAAAATACATTTTATGACCACTACAGTCTTTTGGCTAAGATAAAGGTAACCAGATCCCAGGCATCAAGATATAAAATGATGTGTTAGAGGTATCAGTAGGAAATTACTTCCCCTATGTGCTGCATTGCTCCACTGCCTGAGGCTCCTCTGTTTTTGTTTCCATTTGCCAAAGGAGCAGAGGAATGGCTATTGCTGTAGGCAGCATCCCAGCCCTGCGGCTGGGAAGGGAATATCTTGTTCTGCTCAGTTCCCAGAGCATCTCCCAACTCTTCTGGGTGCTTCACAGGGAGGGGACCTGAGTCTCCCAAGAACTGGTGGAGCCTGGCATGTGGAAACCATGAGCTGCCCATGGAGTTGAGAAGCTATGGCTGGAGTTTATTTAGGGTGGGTTCAGTTCCAACAAGGGAAGCAGATCCAGAGGGTGCTACATACATGCTATATAATCTGGCATGCTTCTTTATGGGACCGTAAAACTTCCCTGGCTGGCACTTCCATTTAGCATGCAGCAGAAAGCATGTCCCTTGGGAAAAAAAAGGTTAAAATGGGATATATTTTTTAAGGGCCATGATGGCATTATTTTGCTAGGATTTTATATATGCTAATAGCAAGGAAAGAGCTGGTTTTAAAGCTGGACTTACCTACTGCAGTTAAGTCCTCTTAGAATATGAAAGGATGGTTGGAAGAAAAACAATAATAGTTCTCAAATCCAGATGAGTTTTACAGAGTAATTTTCTTCTAGAAACTTGACTTCCTTCAGGGATTGATTTCACCTTTTATGTGACTGCATTCTGATAGCTTTGTTTCCAGCTTCCCCACATTTTGACTGCTGTTGGCAAGAAGGAGAAAACTGTTTCTTACTAAAACTTTTATTAGGCAGTTATTAGTATTTCCTTCTTTGGTATTGAATGGCTTTTCTGTGCAGTGATTTTAATGTACTGCTGCTGGAGGGACAGTGGGCTTAAAGCATCAGCTTGTTTGTGGAAACGTAGGGGATTGCTCTGACAAAATCATAGAGGTGATGACCCCACTGTGGAAATCTCCTGTTCAGGTTTTGTCTGTACCTGGACCTGAAAATGCAACTTGAACTAAGATAACACCAAGCCTGTCCTCAACAGCAGCAGTTTGCCCCACTTAAGGAGCTACTTTTTCAGGTCTTAGCTGAAAATGGATGTAATTGTATTCTCCTGTCAGATTTAGGAAATACCCATGGATGATCCTTCTGTGCTGAGGGTCAAATCACCTTCATTTATGCACTGATGCTTGTTTTTAATCACTGTGCAAACTAAACCCAGCTTATGCATGAAAGTGCTTCTCCTGTTGGCAGTTGTACATTTAAGCAGTGGGTCCACACTTCTGCATCTCACATCACCTTTAATCAGGGGGGTTAATTGCAGACCTCTCTGCACACCTCTATTGATGTGGCCTGGAAAATCACAGCTAACCCATGATAACTCCCTCTGCAAGCAGATAATGGTCCAGCTGCAGTGTGAAGGTGGAGTAACCTATTAAATCAGTAACACTGGTAGAAATGAAAGGGAACTCGGGCTCTTTCCATGTGAGAAGGACACAGTTTAGACTTCAAGAAGTAGCTCCAAGAGGCAGCACTGAAATGAAGGAGTGACCTGGTGATATGTTAGAGAAAACTAGAATAGAGTTCCTGTGGTCCTGCCACCCTCCCTCCCCAAATATGTGCTTCCCCCTGCTCTCTCACCCACATGATAAAGAAGTTAGTTCGGGAAACTCTGACAGCAAAAAACCTTTTCTCACTGGCAGAGTTAATTCTCTACAGTTTGACATCTCTGGGGATGGGAACAGGCAGGCAGGGATGGAGCTGGTGTGGGAGACTGGCACTTCAACTTTGGGCAGCTTAAACCCTTACAGTGTTGCAGGCTCACAGTTCCTGGCTCCCGGCACAGCATCAGATGCCTGAAAATGGGCTTCAGGAAAGCCAGCTCAGTGGGCAGAACCTGGCTGCTCTAACCCATAGGAAACCCTGAGGAAGGGACTGTCCTGACCTTGCTGCTCCTCAGAACGCAACCTCCTTTCCCAGGGCTGTGGGGAGGTACTGCTTTCCAACTGCTCTTTAGTTCCCTGACCCTTCTTTAAGATTTATGTATCTGCAGCTTTTCATGCAAAAGAAAAAAAAAAAAAAAAAAAAAAAAAAAAAGAAACAGAAAAAAAAAAAAGGGGAAAAAAAAAGGAAGGAAAGACTTATCCTTTCTCTGTAAAATGGCTGTGCAAGGATGCAATGCCTTAACACATCCCAGATCTCTGAACCAGGCAATCAGGGGCAGAGGGGAATCAGTGTTTTCAGGTCCCCTCTCAGTCTGAAGGGACTTAAAGGAGCATTTGGGAGAATACAAAGTCTTTGCTTGAAACCCGTCAGCTTCACATGTTCTAATATATTTCACCAGACCGGCGGTTGAAAGAAAGACAGAGAGAGCAAACGTGCGAGTGTGAGTCCAGCTCCCCAGCTAAGCGGCTGGAGTGCTGTTCCCAGAGCTGCCAGACACAGGGTGTGATCCACTCTCCCCTATGAAACTGCCCAGTGGGACCTGTTCTGCTATAACACACGGACAGTTCTCGGGACTGCTCACACGCAGAAAGCCCCACGGAGGTTTCAGACAACTACAGTACAGGCATTTCAGAGGGGTTTTGCCTCTGATTAATCTTGGCGTGCTCTGTAGATTCAGCTCCCATCGAGGATTCCTGCTTGTGCACTGCGAGACCTCTCCACGTTGCAAACCTGCAAGTAGTAAGGATGAGGCTGTTCCCTGCAGGAGCACCCTCTGACCCAAACTCACACACCAGTGCAAACACACCCACAGGGAAATGGAAGCCCCTGTCCTACCGCTTGGAAACCCAGATCCTGCCTTTTTGCAGGCGCCTTCCACTTAGGCTCAGCAAATGACATAACATGAGTCGTTGCTCACAGACACGGGTATTCGATTAAATTACTCGCAAAACAATAGAAAGGAAAGGTCAAGGAGCTGACCATCTCGCTCTCTTAATTCTCTTGCGGTTCTGGGCAGTCCCTGCCTGCAGCGTTTGCGCCTTAGTTAAGCATGTCAGATAAACAAGCTGTTGATCAGCTGAGAGGAGAAGCCCCATCAGCCCTGTGCCCTTCCCCGGCCCCGGGTCCCCCGGGTGTGGCCGCTCTCGGCCTGTGACCGGTTGCGGGAAACCCCGAGGGCCGGGCGGGCACTCGACGGCTCCCGGCCAGCACCAGCTCGGTGGGGCTGGGCTGCTACTTCTCTGCCCTCGGGCCCCGGAATTTGCTTGCTCCCCGCTGTCCGGGGGGCGGGGGGGTCCGCGCCCGGCCCCGTCCCACTCGGCAGGTGGCGACAGAGAACGGGCTTTGGCGACGGGAGCGGCGTGCGGGGCTGGGGGGGCCCGGGGGGGGGCGCAAGGGAAAGGAAGGGAAAGGAAGGGAAAGGAAGGGAAAGGAAGGGAAAGGAAGGGAAAGGAAGGGAAAGGAAGGGAAAGGAAGGGAAAGGAAGGGAAAGGAAGGGAAAGGAAGGGAAAGGAAGGGAAAGGAAGGGAAAGGAAGGGAAAGGAAGGGAAAGGAAGGGAAAGGAAGGGAAAGGAAGGGAAAGGAAGGGAAAGGAAGGGAAAGGAAGGGAAAGGAAGGGAAAGGAAGGGAAAGGAAGGGAAAGGAAGGGAAAGGAAGGGAAAGGAAGGGAAAGGAAGGGAAAGGAAGGGAAAGGAAGGGAAAGGAAGGGAAAGGAAGGGAAAGGAAGGGAAAGGAAGGGAAAGGAAGGGAAAGGAAGGGAAAGGAAGGGAAAGGAAGGGAAAGGAAGGGAAAGGAAGGGAAAGGAAGGGAAAGGAAGGGAAAGGAAGGGAAAGGAAGGGAAAGGAAGGGAAAGGAAGGGAAAGGAAGGGAAAGGAAGGGAAAGGAAGGGAAAGGAAGGGAAAGGAAGGGAAAGGAAGGGAAAGGAAGGGAAAGGAAGGGAAAGGAAGGGAAAGGAAGGGAAAGGAAGGGAAAGGAAGGGAAAGGAAAGGAAAGGAAAGGAAAGGAAAGGAAAGGAAAGGAAAGGAAAGGAAAGGAAAGGAAAGGAAAGGAAAGGAAAGGAAAGGAAAGGAAAGGAAAGGAAAGGAAAGGAAAGGAAAGGAAAGGAAAGGAAAGGAAAGGAAAGGAAAGGAAAGGAAAGGAAAGGAAAGGAAAGGAAAGGAAAGGAAAGGAAAGGAAAGGAAAGGAAAGGAAAGGAAAGGAAAGGAAAGGAAAGGAAAGGAAAGGAAAGGAAAGGAAAGGAAAGGAAAGGAAAGGAAAGGAAAGGAAAGGAAAGGAAAGGAAAGGAAAGGAAAGGAAAGGAAAGAAGGAAAGGAAAGGAAAGGGAAGGAAAAGGGAAGGGAAGGGAAGGGAAGGAAAGGAAAGGAAAGGAAAGGAAAGGAAAGGAAAGGAAAGGAAGGGAAAGGGAAGGGAAGGGAAGGGAAAAGGAAAGAAAAAAAAAAGGCAAAAAAAAGGCCTTCGAAACTCCATTCCAAAAACAAAAAAAAGGCATCATTCCTGCCTGCACAGTTCATTCGCCTCCTTCTCGAGTCCCTCGGAAAGCAAGATTAAAGGGGAAAGTCGCAGCTGTATATTTATGTTTTCATTGCTAGAAGGGAATTGATTTCCTTGCATTTATTTTTGTAGTTGCAATACACAAGGGCGGATTTGCGTCACCAAAGCAACTTGCTGGTCGAGATAAAGTTGCACAAATATTGAAAAGGGAAGTGCTCGCGCTCATTATGAAGTTTTTCTCCGGAAGAAATAAGGATTTCTGCTGTATCCTAAAATACTAAAGCCGCTTCTATTTTGGGACAAATCTCGCAGGCACATCCGCTCATTTAGTCCGAGTTGGAACCTCTCAAAAAAAACAGGAGATGACCTGGACTGCAGCGAGCCCCGGGTTTCCTGCAGCATTCTCCCTCCTTGCGCGGGAAGGAGGGGCTGCCCCTTCCCCCGCCTAGCGCGGCCGCGCAGCCCTGCGCGGAGGGAGGTTCCCGGGCAGGGAGGCCTGCGGAGGCCTTTCAGGAGAGGGGACAACTGTGTCCCCCGGGGGAAGGAGCGACCTAGGGGCTGGGG
>NW_009952796.1:4057122-4058216 GCF_000747805.2 Chaetura pelagica
GAGGGAGGGAGGGAGGGAGGGGGTTGCAAAGAAAAGGGTCTTCTTCCCGCTGGCGAAGCAGGAAAAGTTCAAACCCTTTCTTTCGCCGCCTTTGGTTTCGGACATACCTTGGCAAGCCAGCCCGTCTGTATTGTTTGGTTTCGTCTCGTTAATAAAAATTAAAATTAAAGCAAAGCGGTGCCTGGCTTTTTCTGGGGAACCAGACACACCTTTACCCGTGCTCAGGGTTGCGCCTATGGACGCGTTCGTTCGTTCTCAGGTGGTTTCAGCATCGACACAGAACCTGTGTCTGCACACCTGGCGAAAGAAAAATAATTTGTCTTTCTGACAGTTCCCCGAAAACCTTCAGAATTTTGGGAAGCTCTCTGAAAAAAAAAATATATTGTGACTTTTGAAACAAAATCAAGGTGAACTTGCAATCGTCCGAGCCGGGAGCCTGTTCGAAAGGGCAGCGCTTCGTTTAAGTATGTGAAAGTTAAAACTAAATAAATGTGGGAGGTTTTTTTCGGAGTCAGCTCGGGGTGAAAATGTGCGTTAGAAGGGAAGGGAAAAAAGCGCAGAAGACGCTTTGATAAATTTGCAGGGCATGTCGCTTATGATTGCGTTCTGAAGACATGGAGGAAACCCGGTTGTTAAAGGTTTGTGAAATTACAAACGAGTCTGTAGGGTGAAATCGGTGTGAAAGCAGAGGCAGCCACCCGGCCGGAGAAAACGGTAAAAATCTATCAAATGTCATTGTCGACAAGATACGAAAATTAATTAATTGATTGATTGATTAGTCGCTGCTAATGCAGGATCCAACAGGTCCTGGGCCCGGTACAGCTCAGAGCTTACATAAAGACATGTTTCGTGCATGAGCATAGACTCATTTATTTATTTTTTCCAAACGATCCCATGCTCATTTATCCGAGAAGGAAACACATCTCCTTGGGAATCGTTTCCAAGCGGAAGGAGCTTCCCTTCTATCGCGAAGAATTTCCCTGCGCGTTTCTTTCACGCTTTCGGAAATCGCGACAGAAAGCGCAGGGCCCTTTCTCTGATTCGGGGGGCGGGGGGGGCTGTGTAAAAGTGCAGGGAGAGGTGGGGAGGTGTGT
>NW_009952796.1:4058331-4058756 GCF_000747805.2 Chaetura pelagica
GGGCGGGTCGGCGCTGCCGGGCCCCGCAGATCTCGGATTGGGCGTGGGGACGGAGCGGGGGCTGCTCCGGAGCCGGGAGTGTCACTGCCAGAGAAAGTTTTGGGGAGGAGTGGATTATTTTTTTTTCTTTTTTCTTTTTTTTTTTATTTTTTTTCCCCCCCCAGTGCGAGGAAAGGGGGTTTGGTTTGGGTTTGTTTTCTTTGCGCCGCTCCGCTCTTCGCCCGCTCCGTCCCGCCGTGGGTTTTGGGGAACTTTTACATTTTTTATTTATTTCCTTTTTCTTTTTTTTTTCTTTTTGCCGGTCGGTTTTTTTCCCCCCTTTTTGCCCCTCCGGCAGCTGCTCCACCAGCCTCCTCCTCTGGCCCCGGCCATCCCTCCCCATGCGCCGGGGGCAGCGGGCAGCTCCGCGGCGCGCACCCGGCAGC
>NW_009952796.1:4059767-4061350 GCF_000747805.2 Chaetura pelagica
CGGCTGCCCGGTCCCCCCCCGCCCCCCCCCGCCCCAGCCCCTCCGGCCGGGGACCCGCACTGCCCGGCCCCGTCCCTCAGAACGTGCCGGGGGGGGGTCGGTTTCGACCGCGCTATAACTGAGCTCTCCTTGTTCCTGTGCTCGCAGATCTGACCTCCTTATTAACTACCAGCCGTCAAACTGGGGTTCATCTCCCCAACTTGCAGCCTTCCGCCGGCCAGTTCTTCGCGTCTCTAGACCCCATTAACGAGGCCTCTGCTATTCTGGGTCCCTTAAACACAAACCCAAGGAGCTCAGTTCAGCACCAGTTCCAAGACACATTTCCAGGTACATCTCCCTCCCTCGTCGACCCTCCCGCGGCGCAGTGCCCTCCGTCCCAGGAGCAGGGCCCCTGTCGGAGGGGCTCGCCAGGCTCTTTGGAAAGGCCAGGGACGCACGTTTTTCTAGCTAGGCGAAATTTTGGGCGAGTAGACGGGCTGCGTGTGGGGGGAGGAAGAAGAGCCATCCCATCTCGTACAAAACAATACCTGAGCCGAGAGAGAAGGGGCGGGGAGGTGGGAAAGGAAGAAATTCGGGTGCAGACCCGCTCTGTCCTTGCCCGAGGAAGCACAGGCTGTCAGGAGCTGCCAGCCGGCAGGCAGGGCCAGGCGGGCCCCGGCCTTCACCGCACCCCGCACTTCGGCTGCTATATTGATCCATTTAGGGCTCTCTTTCAGGCATCGATGTTAATAACGCCCTTTCCCTCTCTCTCCCTCCGTTTTTTTCTCCCCCCCCTCCCCGCCAGGTCCGTACGCAGTTTTAACCAAGGACACGCTCCCCCAGACATACAAGAGGAAACGCTCCTGGTCCAGGGCTGTTTTTTCCAACCTGCAGAGAAAAGGTTTAGAAAAACGGTTCGAAATCCAGAAATATGTGACCAAACCGGACAGAAAGCAACTGGCGGCGATGCTGGGGCTGACAGATGCTCAAGTAAGAACGGGCTTTGGTTTTCTTTCAAATCTCACTTCCAGTTTAGAGGGATACCGAGGTTGACGGGGAGGTGGTGATTTGCGAAGCGTTTTCCCTTCCTTAATCTTTGGAAGGGCTGGCTGAGGAGCAAGACCTCGCCCCGAGAATCTCGGGCGCGCAGGTTCCGCAGCTTCGCTGCCTGGCGCGGAGCTTTCCGCCTTTGTTTTGGCTGCCGCGGAGCAGGCCGAGGGGAGAGAGGACAGCGGGCCCGAGGCAGATGCGCTTCATTTAACTGCAGTTCTCTGTACGAGGAGGTTTAAGTCAAAGGAAGTGGAAGCGAACACCTTATGTTTAATACACCCCCCCCCCCCCTTTTTTTTTTTTTTTTTTTTTTTTTTTTTTTTTATTTTTTTTTTTTTTTTTTTTTTTTTTTTTTTTTTTTTTTTTTTTTTTTTTAAACTCTTCTTCAAACGGAATCATTAAACGTCACTGTGTAATGATTCCACTATTGAGGGCCCGCAGCGCACAGAATTGTAAAACGCCGTGGTTTCTTGAGCAATGTTTGGTTTCCTGGCAGAAAAAAGAGAGAGAGAGAGAGAAAAAAAACCAACAAACAAAATGCCCGGGGCGGGGGG
>NW_009952796.1:4062062-4062839 GCF_000747805.2 Chaetura pelagica
CCGCCCTTGTGGAGGGGGTTTTTTTTGTTTTTTTTTTTTTTTTTTTTTTTTTTTGTTTAATGTTTATTTTAATTTTATTCTCCGTCACCCTCCCCTCGTCCTCTCCCGGAAAATCTTAATTGAGGGATGTGCCCCGAAATCCCTCTCTTCCCACCTTCCCTCCCAAACCAATTTACAATGTGAAGTATTTTGCCAACGTCCTCATGGGTTGCAACTTGTTGCTTCGAATAATCCGGCCAAGAAATACTGCACTGACAAAATATATAAATATATATATATATATATCTCCTGTAAATAAAATGTTTGCTATGGTTTGTAACCATGTCAGTCTGTCGGGCGGGGGAGAGCGCTGGCGAGGCTGCTTCGCTCCGTTCGAAGGCGGTCACTTTCTCCTTGAGAGCTTTCCGAGGTAGCCTTCTGTTTGTGGTTGGTTGGTTGGTTAGTTAGTTTGGTGTTTTTCTTTTCCCCCTTCCTTTTCTAAGGGAGGCGATGATGAGGACCTTGATGACGCACAGTTTTGCCCCCGGTGAGAAAGCTGCCCCTTCCGTTTGTAGATCCGCATGTGCGTACAACACGAGCGTGTGTCTTGTGAGGTGGATTCTGGTGTTCGATGAGAGGCGAACTGGGCTGCCCGGCTCCCCGCGACTTTCAGGGGCACTGACAGGACCCGGCAGGGCCGGTTTGGGGGTGTGTGTGGGGGCGCCGAGTTTGCTTTGGTGTCATTTGCCGGCTATCTCTCTTGCAAGCGTCTCTCGGCTGTGTGGGGGTAGGTAGTGC
>NW_009952796.1:4062955-4066439 GCF_000747805.2 Chaetura pelagica
TCCCTGGGGCTCCGGGGGGGGAGCCGCCCCCGCCTCGGCTCGGGTTCGCCGTCGGCTTCGCTTCTCGACAAAAGAATAACGAAGCGCCTCGTTGCTCGCTGCTCCGCACCTCCCGGGGCAAGGGGGAGGACGTGGGGCGCATCCCAGCCGGGCTGCTTCTTCCTCCTGCTTTCTCAAGGAGCACGGATTAAAATTTAAAAAATCTCAGCAATGAGGAGTCCCTTCCTTTGGGGCCTTTGCCGGGCCCTAAATGGGAGTGTTTCTGTTTTCAAAGAAACGTGGGGCCGCAGTAAAGCCTTATCCTGCCCACGGACGTCAAGGCGAAGCAAAGCCTCCCCCTCATGCTGGGCCAGTGGGCACTGAGTGTGTGACACGGCTAGAAAGAAGAGGGCAACTAAGAAACAAGACGAAGGACCGAAAAATTCCAGGTGTCCTCTGAATACGTGGAGGCGGGAGGGCCCTCGACTGCTGCTTCTCTGGGGCCTCGGGAGAGAAATCCTTCAGGGGCCGGGGGAGAGGTTGCCAGGGAGGACACGCTCTTCGGGGAGTCTCAGGGAGCCTCCGGCAGGAGCCAACACCTGAGGAAATGTCGACAGCTTCCCCGGCACAAGCCCTGGGGGAAAAGAAGCTGGGGCAGACGGCACACCGAGAGGCCGACTTGCTGGGCGAGGAGGGAACGGGTGAAGTGGTAAAACAAGGTGTAACCGAGCGGGGAAAGGCTCAGCCGGAGTCACGACAGGCAGGGGGATGGATGTTCGGGGGGGCGCGCAGCTCCAGCGCATGGCAGAGCGCCCTTTGCGCGCTCCCCGTCCGAGCCCTGCCGGTGTCAGTGCGGGAAGGATCTGGAAGGGGTTTATAAATCGGCGCTACCTTTAAGACACTGTCATGGAGGAAATGGGGGGAGGGGGTGTCAGGGCTTTTCGAGGCGCAGAGGGCCCTGCAGGTGGCTTCCAGCTCCCCAAAGTGGCTGTTCCCATGGCCGCCACCCTGCCCGGGGGCTGCCACGAGGCATTACAGCTACTTCTAAGAGCAAGAGAAGCCGCCGGACAGATGTCCAGCAAACGTGGCTGTTTGTCCTCCGATAAACTGCCGTCGTGCGGCACGTGGACACGCAGGAATCTGTTTACCTCTAGTTTCTGTTTCCTAAAGACTAGCCGGTGCGGGAGAGACGGTTTTGAGGTGGCTCTTGTGGGACGAGATAATGCGTCGGGGAAGTTTCTCTTCCCATGGGTTGGAGGAATCTGCGCCTCGTCGAAGCGCAGGGCTGGTTGCGCAGGGCCAGGCTGCCCCGGCCTCCCCAGATAAAGGGAGGGCAGTGCCCGTCCGGACCCCGGGCCGGGGAGAGAGCAGGGGCACCGCCTTTATGGCACCTTTTTAAGATAACGCGGCAACGGGAAGAATAACACTGCGGGGACTCAGGCTGCGAAGAAAGATTGTCAGATCCAAATTAAAGAGCTGGGGTAAAATTCCTTCACCGTGCGCCTGATTTTGCCCCGTCCAGACTTTGCTGCCTCGCACACCTCTGCACAGGGGAAGCTCCGCGCACCGAGGAGTTTCTGCTCTGGCCAAACGGCGGAGCCGGGAGGGTTTGTTTTATGTCTCTCCGCCAGCGATAGGGGGAAAAAACCCCAAATTATCTTCCCCATTACTCCTGTTGTGCACGTCCTCGGGCAGGTAGACTAAACCCACAAAAACGAGATTGGGGCAAGATGCGCCTAAGGAGGGATTCGTGCCCATCTCCACAACGAAGGGAGTTTGCCCGGTCCTGCAAGGCTGCGATTCCGTCTAAATTTCTGCGGAAAAAGTCGGAACAGAGTCGTGACAGCAGGCAGCCCGATCGCCCTTCGTGGGCTAAATCGACCTGTCCGTAGGGCAATGCAACACCTCCCTCGAACAGATCAAAAAAAGCGCCTGGGGGTGCCCCTTTTTTTGTTTGCTTTATTATAGCCCGATAACAGGAAATTATTTTCATGTTGGTTATTTCTGAAGGCGAAACCCCCGAGCCCACGGTTCTCCCCGCGAACCGGCTCCTCGACGGTCTTTTATGCTGAGGGTGACAGCTTTTCAGGATGTCACTTTACCCCCTCTAAATCCCTTGTGGCTCTGTTCAGACCTGTACCAGCCCATCTCAAATCCCCCGGGCGGCACCCACCCGCCCGTGGGTGCCGGATCTCTGCTGGCGCGGATCCCGCTGCCCGGGGGGGGCCGGGATCCCCTCGGAAGGGCCGGGGGAGGGTCTCCCCGGGCGCTGTTTCCAGCCTCAGACGGGCCGGGCTATCAGACACACACCCTTTCCACCTTCCTCTCCCGGGTGCCGGGTAGAGATTTTTCGGATTTATTTCGAGTGGAAGCTTGTACGGGAGAGCAAGAAACGGGAGCCATACACACACAGCCGCACGGAGAGCCGAGGTTTCCTTGCGTGGCATGTGTGGGAAATGGGATTAACGATGAAGCGGGAGGCCTGTCCGTGCCTCTTCGGCATCCCCGCCCCACCTGCGAGCATCCCCACCCGTAGAGATGCGCGGCCAGGGTGTTCAGAGCCACCTTCTGCCCAACTCCTCCCCGGGGAGCAGATCACCAGCAGCTCCCAGTTTTCCCCGGGCGCTGCGTTACGAAGTCGTACGAGGTCCTTTCCTTCTTGCCTAATCGCTTACAAAAACCCGCTGATCTCCGAACAGACTAGAGTCAACCTCGAGAAATAACTGCCACGATAGAAGAAAAAAACAAACCAAAACAAAACAATCAAAACCAAAACAACCATCAGTAATAAACCAACACAGACGCAATATTTTAAGCAAGCGATTTTCGGTGCAAAAAGGGCCGGACGCCCTGCGGGGAGGGGGTGTCACCCTCGGCCCAGCTGGGTCGTCGCTGCCGCCGGCCCCCCGAAATCTGAGTTCGCCTCCCTCGTTAGCCGAGCGAGATCCGCCCCAGTCCTTAGGAAAATATTTGTATTTTAATTTTAATGTCCGGCTTAAGCTGATGTCTTAAAAAAATAATTGTTTTCAGAGCCCGGTTCGCCCGGCATGGCCGTTTCACACTCGGAGGCACACATACATAGCTTTCCCTGCAGTTCATGCCTCGGGACTGCCTGGCGTCGGCAAGACAAACTGCAATCTCCGAAATGTCAACTTTTGCCACAATCTCGACTAAAAAAACCACCCCCTTCTTACTGCTGTTGAGCGCTCATCAGAAATAATGGCTGTTTACACAAAACCTTTATTCACTTTCTTAAATAAACACCAGTGAATTCAAATAAAGCAAACCCTCAGCTATAACTCAAGCACAACGTTTGCTGTACGTATTCTCGGCTGCGGACCTGGAGAGACTCCTCGGAGAGAAATATGAAGTCTCCTTTCATAGTCCACCTCCATTAGCTAAATATTCTAGCTCACTTCGACCGAGCTTATCCCACCCCAGCTTTCCTTTCCTTTCCTTCCCTTCTCCCCCCCCCCACCCCCTTTTTTATTGTTTTCCCCTAGCT
>NW_009952796.1:4067634-4068460 GCF_000747805.2 Chaetura pelagica
GGTCCATTGGGCCTGATGGGGTTTTCTGGGACTCCAACGGCCGTAGTTAATGAAATCCTCCCGCCGCAAATCACAGACCTCTGCCGTACGCTATAATCAAATTTCTGCTTGTCTTAAAAAACCCAGGCCACCCTCCTCCACACCCGTTCTCCAGTCAAACCCCAAATCAAAGGTTTCCAGCCATCACATCCCTCCAGCTATGCCTGCTCTCAGGCCGTCTCTCCCGACCTAAGTTGCCACGGCCTGTTGTCCCCCCTCACACCCCCCGGGACCCCCAGTGCCTTCCCTCGGCGGCCAAATGAGGAGGCTGACCGGGACCTCCTCTGTCTGCCCGCCTGGGCCGGGTGGTGTCATCCCGGTAGTCTGCATGCCGGGATGAAGATGCTGAAGACGTAGCGTTTCCTGAGCCCAGCAGCCGAAAAGAGGGGTTGAGGGGAGAGAGACAGGCTTCACAAATCACGCCAGCCCCATTTCCCGGGTAATGTGTCACCAGCCGTGTAAGTCAGGGGTCACAGACGGCTGATAAATCATGTTAAGCGGGGATGTTCCCCTCCTCACGGCACCGTTGTCACCGGGCTCTGCTGAGCCACCCCCTGAGCCCTGCCCCGGTACCGGCCCCGGGCGGGGCGGCGGAGCAGATGCCAGATTAGAGGGGCATTTTCTCCCCATCCCCTCCCCCAGCTTCTCACGATTGCTGGCTCGAGAGGCAGCCCAAAGCCGTCTCCGCTGGAAAAATGCCTCCGGCCACGGCGCCGCAGCCTCGTCGGGACCGGGAGCTGCGCGATGTCCCGGGCAGGGAGGAGGCGGCCGGGGGGGTCGGGCAAGC
>NW_009952796.1:4069306-4075886 GCF_000747805.2 Chaetura pelagica
CCCCCCCCAGCTCCCCTCCAGCGCGGGGAGGAATGCGGGAGGAGCCCCCGCGCTCGGCCCGCACCCCGCCGGCGACAATTTATAGTCTGTGTATATTTGCTGGCTCCAGATATCGGCAACGTAATGGATTGGTTATATTTTATGAATCCGAGGCTCGGATCTAGGGACTCCGGAGTCCCTTTCCTTGTATGGTTCACTCCTGTCTCGCCCTTAATCCGCCCGGCAGGCAATAAACTTCCCGGCTAAATGCGCCGGGAGATAACAGCCAACTTTTATTGATTACAAGAAAATGCTCGAAACTAAATAGAGGGCTTTTATAAGGATCCCTGCGAAGAGTCTTTTCTCCGCAACCATTAAGCGCAATATCGACGTTTTACTGTGTGTAAACTGTGAACTTGTTTAGCTATAAACGTCGGAGCGGGAGAAAGGCAGAGGAAAAGTAAAATGCACCGGCCGGACTCGCCGAGAGGAGCCGGGCTCGGAGGTGGCACCGAGCTGCAAACCCGGAGGGTCCCCTCGGCCCCTCTCCCTTCGCCCTGGATTCAGTGCGGGGAAACAGGGAGCGCTGGGGAGCAGCGGCAGAGATGCTGAGCAGGGGAAGAACGGAAAGTCACTTTACAGGAGAGGCTGAAGGGGAACCTTGGAAAAGTTAATGCCTGGAGGGGGGGATTGCGGGGACCCTACCAGCGTTTTAGCTCGGGTAATGGTGGAAGGTCACTCCCCTGCCCCCCGCCCCATTTCCACAGGCCTGGGTGGAGAAGGTATGAGGAGAGAGTCAGGTGTATTTGGGGTAATGTTTGATTCCGATCGTTTTCTTTCTAGCCTCAGGGGGGTAGGGGTGAGGAGAAAGGTCGGGCAGCAACCCGCGGTCTGTGGCTCAGGGCAGGGGCACACGGGGCTTTTCGGTGTCCCCTGGGGGGCTGCACCTCCCCCTCCCCAGCACAGCCGAGGGCACGAAACCTTTCGGGGGAAACCGGTTTGTTTCTGCCGTGACACGTTGCAGCAAACGGGCTGGGGGAAAAGACAAGCTGCCAAAGGCTTCACGAAAAAAACCCCAAACCAACCCACCAGTGGTAGGATCGAGCCCTGACGTTGAAACAGCAGCGATCGCATGATATTTCTGTGTGTGTGACGGAGCTTAATATTTTGTGCACAATCCTCTCGTAAATTGCTCAAGATGTTCTGTGGCTTCATTACTGGTTTTATTTCTGTCCTTAGGCGGCCGGTTCTGGAGTCACAAACACTGTTTCCTCCTGCAACCTCATTGCCAACCTTCGAGACTCAGGCGCAAACGTTTATTTTTTTATTGACCTATTGCACCTTCCCCCCCCCCCTTTTTTTTTTTCCCCCTTTTCCCCCCTCTTTCCTCCTCTTCTTTTCTTTCTTGTGGTTTTGTTTGCCACACTTTGGAAAAGGTAACTGTTAAACCACTCAGTGTCTGCGACTTACATCGCGTTTTACTGGAAAGCTATAAAACTGTCTTATTCCCTGATGTTTCTTGATTAACTTATGAGCATAAAGGAAATGCTTGAATAGTGTTCCCTCTGCGGTTCTCTGTCGGCGAGGGGAAGCCAGGGGAAGATACTAATGTTGTCATCTTATTTTACAATTTATATCGGCTACCCAAACAGCGTGTGTATACAAACGAAGGCGCAGCAGAGTTCAGTTTCTTCAATGCAGCCCATATATTTCAGACATCATACTCGCCTTGATAGCCGGACGGCGAATTATTTAGCCTGCCCTTTATTGCTGTTAAAATGTTGGCTTCCATTTAAACAAACAAAGCGATCCCGAGCCATTTATCAATTCCGTAGAGGTCCAGTTAACAGGATTAACATCCAGGTTAACATCCTGGCAGCGACGGTGTGTGCTAACCTCCCCCCAGCCCCCTGCCCCCCCAGCAGCCTCTCTGAGCTGCTGCTGCCAGCGGGGTACAGGTTTCCTCCCTTCAATAAGCTGCCCTTGGCTTCCCCACGAAAATGCCCACCCCTCCAGTGTGCCATGTGCTTGCACTTAGCTCTTTCTCTAATACATGTGCATCTCTATGCATACACTTGTCATATTATGCTGGCAACACCTGGGTGGCCTTTCTTTTTTAAATTAAGAGTGGTGGTTTTCTTGTTCTGTTCTGTTCTGTTTTTTGTTTTTAAAGTGGCAGCCTGTGAAGCTTTGTGAGAAACATTTAGCCCATTAGCTGAATGAGAAGGCATCAAGCTCAAGCAGAAAGGACACGAGCACTGTGACTCACAGAACTTGAAAACATTTGGAGGGTTGTTAAATACACTTCAGATTATAAATAAATAGTTGATTTATTCTTCAATCAGGAAAAAGCCATTATGGCTTGCTCAGCCCTGGTCTGTGGGAAAACAGTTCCTTTGATTGAGTTCCCCCTAAAGACCCCCGGAAGTTTTCTCTCCTCTGTCATGAGCAGTCTGCTCTTTCCTGTCTTCCAGATGGAGGGAAACATAGGACCTCCAGAGAAAAGCAGCTTTCCAGCATCTTGAATTTCACTTTGCATCTTTCTTCCTACCTGTTGATTTAATTTCTCTTTGCATTCAGGGCCTCTCTAAATCCATCATGAGAAAACTGAAATAATGAGAGTGGTGTATCATTCTTTATCAGCTTTTTCTTCCTTGCTGGTGGCCAATATTGCAGCTCTGAAGGAAACAGGGATTTGGGGGGGGCAACTGAGGGATGGGAAAGCACGGCATGGGAAAAGATACAATCTGAGGAATGAGAGGAACGGATTAAAAAAGGCAGGCCTGATGGCTTTTTCATTGCATGGATTTCCTAAAGGAGCAGCGGTTACCGATCCCAGGTCTGCTTGTTTATTTAGCGTGTTTCTGAAACGCATGAGCTCCTAAGCTGGCCTGTGTCACTGGAATGCTCCACACTTCCATGGAACCTCTCCAGCCTGTCCCCAGTGTTGCTAGGTTGCTGCGTATCATTAGTGACTTGCTCACTGTTCCATCTGGTGTCACACTAAACCAGAAGCCAGGCTGCTGCTGCAAAGTTGGTCATTTGCCTTGAAGGTAATCAGCTTTTCTCCTTCCCTCTTCCCATTACAATTTACAGGGTGCTATTTTAGGGTTCCTCCTGGCTGCTGCTGATACAGATGCAGGTCAGAGGACCCCCTGCAGCACAGGAACTGGCAGTGCATGGATGGGAACCCAGCATGGTGGCAGTCCATCCCCATGAACAGTGGGATGAGACCACCATGAGCTGGGTGGTCCCCATGCCAGAAGCATATGTGCTGTTGAAGCCTTGAGCCCTGTGTGGTTCTCCTTCAGTAAGTGCACCATGGCCTGCTCCAAATTCAACTTTCACTATCCCACCTTGGCCAAATTTCAGTAGGTCCTCAAATCCTAGTTTGCCTTTTTAGTATAGAACTGCTGATGGGCTACAACCCATGTGGTTGAGTAGCAATTGGCCCAGGCAGCAGTACAACCTCACAAAGTTCCTGTTGTTAACACTGGACACATCAAGAGCCATCCTGAGAAACACAGGGAACTCCTTCCTTCTGTCCTTCACATTTTGTAAAGGTTGAGACAAATCCACCATATAGGTCTCTGCTTTCTAGTAGACCTCTGTCCTAGTGATAAAACTCACTGAAATCAACAACCCAGGTACCTGCAGTGATGAAAACCCCTTTCAAAATTCATCCTGTTGAAGATGGTAACTGAACTTAGGGGTTTTCTACTTGGGAAATTTCAATGCTGGGCCTACATTTTACTGGGGTAATGCATCATGAACAAGACTTACTTAGGCTGAAGAGGCAGAAGAAGAAACAAAAAACACTAAGCCTATTGGGTAAAAAGATATTGCGTTTGTTTAATCATTTTTTTTTCACCTTTTTTTTTTTTTTTTTTTTTTTTTTGGCATGATGAAGTATTTTAAAGGCAATTTACACAAGGCACAGCAGGTAAGATTCCTTGACTGACATTGCTTAAAAAGGCTGGTGTGGAATAGTAATCAGGAAAATGGCTCAAATGAGAGTCTAGGCTCCTCCCTGTAGGAAAGAAATGTTAAGTGGACATTTTTCATCCCTAGTTGTCTTTATTTTCCAGCAGTTTCTTAAAACGTTCCTTGTCATATCAGTGGTGGGTCTTGCATGCATTTTCTTCAGCTATTTTTTAATCTTCTGTTGCACTGGAATGTCAAATTGCTCTCAGCTTTAGCTGTCCTAAGCCTGTATCTAGTGCAGTCCAAGATTTTGCCTTGGCACTAAGTAGCCGTGTGCAAGAATTGGTTCACAGTGCTTTGATGCCCAGAGCTCCAAATGTGGACAGAAGATCTCTTCTGACAGAAGACGAACTGTTCCCTTCCAAAACAGCTTTGCTAGAAGTCAGGAGGCACCTTCAGTAAACAAGTACTTCTGGAAACAATTTTTTTCCCCCTTTGTCTGGATTTCTTTTGTCTCTTGAAATGTGAGATTGATCCAAAACGCCTAAGAGGACATTGGAGAAGGTTCATCTGAGGTAATAACCTCATCCATGTGATGAGGTTAGGATGAAGTTAGTAGAAGGAGATGGTGATGATGAAGTAATAATTACTTCCTTTTTAATATTAATTTTATGATGGATTTAATTTTCTCTTACTGCCTGGGAACACGACATGAAAACACACAGGTATCTCACACTAGACCGAGATAAAATATTTCCATCCATGGCATAGTGCAACATTCCTGAGAGACAATTCCATGTAACTGCCCTTTGCTGACTGACAGATTCAGTTTGTTCTCCCTCAGGCATGTGAAACGAATCCAGCTTTCAGCTGCTACATTTATTTTTTTCCTTCCAGTGCTGTTCCATTTGCTCAGTATCATTTTTTCAAAATTGTGATTTCTGGATTGCACTGTCAACATTAATGTATGAAGGCTGAGCTTGCTCTGCTCGTGGAGGCACCCTATAGCAAGACCACAACAAAGGCTTTTGCAGCACACAGAGCACACTACAGTGGAAAGCCACCTGTTGAAATAGTAGAGATCATGCCATTTTTTCACATGTGTGCAGTAAAAAAAATGGAAAGAAGGGCTGTCCAAGGTTTTCCAAAGCCAAGGGTTGTTGAAATCTTGATGGAAGAACACACTCCTTCACTTCCATGCCTCTGAAATACAAAATATCCATTAAAAGTAGTAGATTTGAAGCCAAGGCAAACAATTTCATAAGCTAAACTTGAACACTTTTACTTGCAAATACTGATATTGCGATGACAGATTCATTCTTCCAGCTCTGGCAAATTTGTTTCTACTGCAGCTTTGCTGGAAATTATCCCACAAGTGTTTATAAACCTGTCATATGTGAAGGGCTCCTTGTAGGAAACATTACTGAGATGAAGGGAGGACCTCATGGCTATCAGCAGTGTGGATCTACATAAGTAGCATAGAATTATAGAATAGTTTGTGTTGGAAGAGACCTTAAAGATCATCTAGTTCCATCCCCCCTGCATGGGCAGGGACACCTTCCACAAGACCAAGTTGCTCAAAGCCTCATCCAACCTGGCCTTGAACACCTCCAGGTAGGAGGCACCCACAACTTCTCAAAAAGTAGTTTTGGGTTTTGCCTTTTGCAGTTGAAAGCCCTGGTGTTCTGGGTGTTCTTCAGCTTTGCAGATGTACACTTTTATCTTCTGTTTCCCACTTGGTCTGCTCAGTCCACACTCAGTGTCTCCTCCTGTAGCCTACTTTCCTTTGACAGAGACTGACATGTTTAGCTGCTGGTCTCACTGACTGTGCCAGATATAGGGGTGGATGGACCTGCGAACACTTGTGTCCTTTGTTTGGAGGAAGGACTTTAACTATCTGCCCTATGTTTTCCAAGGACACAGACACACAGACCCAGAGCCATAGGAGGGATAGTGCATGGAGGATGAGAAGAGCTCACCTTGCTCTGCAATGTTTCGTACAGACACAAGGAAATACCAGAGGGAAGATTCACTTTGTAGGTGATCAGAGTAGGCTTGAAGTTGAATACAGACTGGCAAGGTATCTCACCTCAAGGCTACCAGCACTGTGGATTTGCAATAGAAGTCCCCAGCTTCTGCCTTCTGCAATTGAAAACCCTCTAGATTTCTGTGGCTAGGAACAGATACTTATTTACTGGCATGTTAACCAACTGCTAGAGGCTCAGGATGCTCTCTTTTTCCTTGGAAACAGTCCCTAGTGTTGAGTCTGATTGACATTTGGTTACTCACTCAAATATGCAGCAACTATCTTTCTCACTACACGCCAGCCACAAACCCCTGCTGCTGCTGGTGTGCTCTCTCTCTGAAAGTCTTCCAGGCCCTTGAGCAACATGGTGCAATAAATATTAAGTAACAGTTTAGTGAAGTGTTATCAGGTGGTAATTTCCCCCCATATGCCTCACCCAGGGCTGCCTTACCACTCCTGATTGCTGATTATCTGCATCACACTGAGCTTTCTATTAAAAATTGACACTGAAAATAAACCAGCGGCTTTTTCACTTAGGCCCCCTCAGTCTAAAAAAGCTGAACAATCCAAATAACCAACCAAAAAGCCAAACAAAAACAGATGTGGAAACCAACAGAAAAAAGGAAGAGTAGGAATACTCTTTCTTTCCCT
>NW_009952796.1:4076156-4109684 GCF_000747805.2 Chaetura pelagica
ATAAAATACCATGGTTTGTTATGTCTGCATGTGTATGAGTGCTGGAGGAGGACAAAAACCCCCAGTTTTTATTAGGCAGAAAATGCCATTCTTAATTCCCTCAATGGGAGCTGGAAATCCCCTTCAAAAACCTTGGGGCCACCTTTAGCCATGGGGTGATGGTATAACGTATAGAAGCTGTGATGCTCATGCACCCCACGCCTCCCCTTTTCCCAGGGACACTTGTTCCCACCTCCAAACCATTATTTTTTCCCACCTAGGGCATTTCCCAGACCAGTTTGCCACCAGTTAGTTGAAGAGCTGCCCTGTGTAGAGCCGTGATGGAGGAGAGAGGGCTGGTGTATCACTGCTGCTGGAGGAGAAGCACAGTGTGCATCACCCACCTCACCAGCAGCTCCATAGATGCACAGCTGCTGCCTGTGCTGCCAGCCCCACCGCCTCGTGTGCGAGGGCTGGTGCAGGAGTTGGACACTCACAGTGGAGTCAAGAAAGACCTTGTATTCATGCCTTCTTCCACCACAGGCAGCCTGTCCTGTAAGTCCGAACCTCAGTTTCCTATCATTAGGTGCGGTGGAAAAAAGTGCTGTTTAAATACCAGTGAAGACTGGATTCAGGATGCGGGTATGTTTTAAATTAAGGTGTGATTTTAAACTAATAAAACTAAACCTTAGCTAAAGGCTTGGACGTGTACTTAACTTCAGTTTAAATTTGGGCCATTTAGGTTGCTCTTAAATCATGCTATACATATAACCGTATTTTGACTCACTTTTATACTAAAATAAAAATATCCAGACAGTGCTTTGCACAGCTGTTTAACAACTGTTAAATACATAAATAGACATCACGTACTAAAATACTGTGTTGATATGAGCCAAATAAACAGAAGCAAGCAGAATTACAGTAGTCCTTTTATCCTGATGTAATTTTGTGTCTAGACAAGCTTTACTCGGCATCAGAGTCTGCCTCAGTGCTGGTACTTGGAGAGAATATGGCTTTGGTAGGTACAGCATGGCCTTGCTTTCCCAATGTTATTAATTTCCTCTGTGGGCAGATGCTTCTAAGAAAAACGGCAAAAACATTTCCAAGACTGCCACTGGAGTCATGGGATGTTTTTCCCACGGATCCGTGGGACCTTGGTAACAGCAAGTGTCGCCGGACTGAGGGAGAAGTTTAAAGCCCTTTTAGCACTGTGAATAACATGGTCCTACTCATGGCTGGTGGGATGCTTTGAAGGCAAAGGAAAAGATGAGGAAGAAATGGAGGAAGGGTATAGCGTTTTCCCTTTAATCTGCATTTTTCTATGCAGAAGAATAGGACTTCTGCCAAGGCCTTTATTTACCCGTTGCTATGAAAATCACTTTGTGTCCTAGTTTCAGCAGCATTAATATACTTTTTTTTTCAGTAAGTGATTATGTTTTATGACCATGTGATTATGTTTTAGACTTATATGGAGGTGCAGTAATATACTATAAAACTCTACACCATAAGCTGTATACAGGACATATCAACTGGTCTAAAGTGATTACATTAATAAGGGAAGGGCCAGTCCTTCTTAGGGCTTCATGTTATAGCAGATGAGTTCACTGCTCCTGAGGAAGACATTAAATCAAGTTTGTGTAGAAGGTAGAGGGACCCGCTACACGACTACTGTTTCAAGAAAATATGATGCAGATACAGTCCTAGATCCAAGTATGGAAATTAGCTGGAGGCGCCTCAGCCTTTCTGGCAATCCACACGCATTGAAGGAAGAAGAAACAGCTGCTCCAGCTATCACTGGAAAAGATGACAACGAAGGGAATTAAGCCTCACAAAATGGTCCAGGTCCCTGTGAAGGAGCCGCAGAGCCTCCGGCCAGTGCCATCACGGCAAGACGTCGTGTCACGAAATGTGGCAGCGAGCCCAGCTCCTGATCTGGCACTCACTGGAGCAAAGGAGAGGTTTTCTGGGGAGTTCCAGAGGTAATGCATGGGATGTCTCATGTGCCCAAACATGTGCTCTCCCTGTGCCCAGCTGAGCATTCATTAGTCAAGGCACGAGATACCAGCCTTTACGTTGAGATTGCTTTAGACAAATCTGCATTAATACAATAAATAAATGTGACTGAGGTTTACAGTTCAAACAAGCTATGAGGAGCCACCACAAATCAGCTTGTCATGTTGCCACCAGCTTTACAATCAATCTCCTATAAAGGGCTTAGACTTTGACTCCTTTCCCTAGTTTGCTTATTTTTGTGGGCTAACTGGCTGCAAGGGAGTCACTAAAGGATTGCTGGGCTCAGACATTTCTGTTTTAAAAGAAGCAAAGCACTCTTGCACTTTGGTGGTAGAGCCCACTAGAAAAAAAAAGGGATCAGGAGAAAAGCAAACAAAAGCCATTGGCCTCTGAGCTAATGGTTTGGGTGAGTCAGAAAGGCTTGTCAGAAAATGCTGCTGAAGCGGGGGAAGCTGTGGGTAGCTGGGGGGAGGGGGGGCAGTTGTGTTGTATTATAATAAATGCAACCTGGGTTGTACCCTTTGAATGCTACGTTGTTTATCCCAGCCATGCAGTTAGAATATACTTTTGGATTCCCTCACTGTTAGCTCTTTTATTTCAGGTCTCAGCCTGGTGTCCTGTTTTCCCCCAGGGATGCTCTCATGGCATTTCACCCACCTCTCTTGACTGGCCCAGCTCAGAATTGAAATGTCCCCTTGGCAAAGCAGGTCTGCATGGCTCTGGGTGGATGAGATCAGGTCCTGCTGACATTGACCTTGCACACACTTGGATGTTTCAACTGGGGTGGTATGAGACTGGAAGAACTGGATTTGCTGCACAGGGAGCAGGAACCTGGTGGTGCCAGGCTGTGACCTCCCCAGTCCTGCTGGCTGGTTTAGCTGGTTTACCTTTCCTGTATAGCTGGTGTCAGACAGAATCACCACCTCCAGCTTTGGCTGGCCCAGAGGGGCTGTGAGGCTGAAGATGGCTGCCCACGCTCCCTCCACACTCGGTGGGGACAAAAACCCCCAGAGTGCCTCCTTGGACATTTTTGAGATTTCCACCCCGAATGCTTTGGAGCAGGGACTCTTGTCTCATGGACACCTTGCCGAGCTGGATTGCCAGTCACTTTTGGTCATCAAAGGGAACACAGCCACAACAATAAAAACAATGAGAACTCAGAAATGAGGCACCCAACCAGAGCATCACTCAGGAAAAACACAACCTCTTCAGCTTTTGCCTTTACTGCTGTTCTGAACTGGGCTAATGGTTTCCATGTTTTTTCCACAATGATTCCCAAATGTTTTTTCCTGATCAGCATACTGAATGGCTGTTTCATTTAACACATAATCATTAGCCTCTCTCCTTGCTACCAGACACAGTATTTTGCCTGTGCCTTCACTGAAAGGCATTTGCCATCTGCTGATTCATTCATAACAATATTAGCGTTATATTATTGCTTTTAGTAGTAATACTAATGATGATGATGCTTAACTCCTTCTCATGATTTTAATCAAATCTCAAAGTGCTAAAAAATCCAAATTGCTCTGAAACCTGTTACAAAACTCATTGTCACCAACTTTATCCACAAAGACTGCAGTCTGAAATCAGGTATCCAGTTTCAGACTGCTTACCAGAGGCCCCCAGCACTTCCTGTATGAACTGCTCCTATCCCAAATCCATCTTTTTGATTTTGCAAAAACGTTTTCTACCTATCTAGTTCCAGTCTACTTCTATGTGTTAATGCTCAGTAATGTTCCACCTCAACCATAACTCTCCTTCTGCTGCATTTTGTCAGTTTTTCTGTATGGTCAAAACCCCCCTGCTGGAATGCACGTTCCCAGCTACACACCCTGATGCTTCAGTTACAGGGTATCCCAATCACTTGTGTGTGTTTAGACTCTTATTTACTACAAATGGCTCTAAGGGAATATAGACACATCTGAGCGGTGGGTAGCTTTCATGATGATGAAGTCAGAAATGAATGTAAACAGCGTTGGCTTTTATACATTTCCTTTAACATTTGGCTAAGCCAAATTCCCTTTCTTTTTTTCCTGTGCAGTAATGTCCTTTCTCAGTAAGTGTTGAGCTCCACTGAGATAAGCTCTTGATCGCTCACAACTGCAACTCTCCAGTTATCTATTAAATATTTCTTCACACCATTCTTCCTCTGCTCTGGAGTCTCTTTGATTGCCAGCCCTTCTACCTCATAGTAGGATAGTTGTTGCAGTTCTTACATAGCGTGCCTTAGCCTGGAGAGCCCAAATTAGCAGAGGTAGTACTCTGTGCACGCAGAGCCAAGCAAAAAGTGAAGAGAATGAGAGAAGTGGTACAAAGGGATTTTCCAGCTCTGTCAATAAATTTACCACAATAATTACTTCCTTCAGCATGTTTGTTGCTAATGGACCTGCGTACAGAACCACTTACAACATAATATTTTCAGAGATTAGAGTTCCCTTTTCTGTTTGCAGGATATCTGTGCATGGGGCCGAATGCCTGCAATTTTCTTATTTATAAGTGGTTCTTCAGCTAATTGCTGAGATTACACGCAGTGTAGGACCATGTGTGCAGGTGGCTACTTGTCTCATGTAGCTGCTGTATCTGCTGTCATTAACACCTCTTAGAGGGCCTGAAGATCATCTGAATCTAGCTTAAACTGCACTTCAGTGCTCCCACCTTGATGCAGAATTGTGAAAGGACTCAGAGAGACACATATTCCTGCACGCAACCGAGGGGCCATCAAATGAAACTGGGAGCCAAGCTTAAGGCCAGAAAAAGGGGAAGATGAGCTGAACAATGCCCTTTCAAGCATGTGTTGGATTCTAGAATATAACAAAACTCGAGGGAAATCCACACAGGCTTGCCAAGTACCTCAGGTATGGGAAGTCTTAGGAATGGACAGGGGAGACCATGAGAGAGGGGGCGTTAAATACACTCACCCTGCTTTTATGCTCACCCTCAGGCAACCCCTAGCAATTCTTCTTGAAGATATGACTTCTGGGTCACAGTTTTTGTCCTCTTAAGAAAGCTCAGAGAAAAATTTCAGCTGTGAATGTTACGGAGTGTATTTTGCTTCATTGGCAGGCATAGTGATGAAAATTGCCACTTTTACTCATGTTATTGTCAGCAAAGTGGGACCTCCATCAAGAGTGGTGAAAAGGTGAATGGAAAAGAAACTGTAGAAAGCAAATGTCATTGAATGACCAGGACACTTTTCTAAGTGTTTATCCAGCTCAAGTTCACAATTGCAGAATAGAACATCCAATAGGAAGAGGAGAAGCCCCAGTTACTTGCCATATTGTGAGACAATTCAACAGAGGATTCTTGAAACTCCTTCACGCTTCCCATTAGAAAATGGAAGTGCTGGTGATGCAACAGCTTACTATGATTGTCAAGGGAAGTGGGATCAAATGATTGCCCCAAAACTCACTTTTTCCACACCCCCTCTGTCAAGGATGCTTCTGGGAAGGCACTTCAGCCATGGATTAGAGATTTGCTGCTTGTTATTGCAGATGGCATCATGGTGGAGATGAATGCCAGACACATTAGGCTTAACAGAACAAGTTCCAGCAACTTGAACATGTTGATGAAAACAGGGAAGCTAATAAATAAGCCACCAAGGACCAGACTGCGAAAGCCACTCATTGGTTTTTTGTTTTGCTTTGTTTTTTTTTGGTGGGAATATGCTGGAGCACAAGTATGTCAAGTATATGTATCAGACACATATTTGTTGTTTAAACCCAGGCATATCTGCAACCCATTTGGGCATTTGACAGATTTTAAACATTTACTGGTATAAAACCAGGCTGACAATCAAAGCCAATAAAACAGAATAACCCAAGATGGTCCTGAGAAATGGGCATTTCACATCCCATTTCTAGCTTATGCATAAAAAAGACTCCTCTCCTTCACCTCTCTGGCCAATATGTTTTAAAGCCTAAAACTATGGCAAGCTATTAAACAGTGCCACTATTGTACTGCTGCAATGGGACATAGAATTACATTCTGTGGTGTATTGTGAGTTAGCCCAGGGTTCAAACTGGACTGCAGTCTTGAGTAGGTTGTAGTGAAGATGAATAAACTCTAGGAAACAGATATGAGTGTAGGGACCCTTTATCAGTCTCCATAAGAACAAATTAATCCAGCCACCAGCATTAATATAGTTCTCTATGTGTCTTAAGATATATGTGTGCACCTTTGCCAAAGACACTTTTTCCTAGGACTTTTTTATATATATAAAAAGGAGAGAAGAGAGGAGAGGTTGAACCAAGTCTGGTCTAAAACTATGTGGGCCTGGCTGGAACTGTGTGAGCTACTTATGTAAAGATAGCTTTGCTTCCTAAGAAAATAAGAGCAGAAACTTGAACCATGTCTTCCCGTCTTTGCTGCTCCAGCTTCCAAGTTACTTCTTGCTCCATTACAGTGGTTCTCCATTAAGGTGAATGATGTTTTCCTGAACTGTGATTTAAGGAGGTATTTTGGAGGAAGGCAATAGCTATTTTAATTTCTATATTTAATAGCTGTTTAATTTACTAAAACGTGGCTTTAGAGAAAGCTGACTCAGAAAAAACTTATATACCAGATATAAAAAGTAGAATGACGAGAACAGGGAAAGGAGTTGTGAAAAAGAAAGCTTTTCATTCTATTATTTGAAATGCACTTTCTATCCCTCTCCAACATTGACACCTTACATGTCTGTTGTACTTGATTCTGTACAAACATCCAGTTTTCCAGTAGTTTCAGGTGTTTTTGCAAGGATTTGTATACCTGATCTGTCCCACTAAACTATGGGGACTAATAACGCGAGTAGCAATGGTATGTAGAAAACAGGAGACACTTCTGTGATGAAGTCAAACCATTTCCTTTTTGTGGCTGAAGAAGATCCAGCAAGGCATAAACAGGCCAGGAAACTTTGCCCTTACCTTCTCTGAGAGTGAGGTCGTCTTCTGACCATGGATGTAATCTTCTTTCTCCATGGAAGCAGGAGGGCTTGGCATGACCCATACATGTATGAAAGTCCTGTTGTGAACCCGTAACCTTGACAGCACTCTGCAGGGGCACACAACAGCCAGGGCTGCCTCAAGATATTTTGTATGAAGTGTTCACCTAGCACGGGTTACTACCTTTGTCTTTGTTTACCAGGCAACTTTTGCTTCCCTTCCCTCTGTATATCATTCATTTATGGATCCAAGTCTTTAGTCTTTAAAAGTACACTTCAATTCAATTGATCACTTCACTTGAAAGAATCTATTTAAAATACCTGAAGGCTGGTAACACCACTGTGTACATTGAGTGAAATTTGATGCCATGGATAGATGGATTTGAGGTCCCACATAAGTGTCTGTTGCTCATCTGTCACAGCTGAAATTGATACCTTGAAATAAATCGGTCTACTAACTTTCCATGTTTATTGGTATGCAACCCACCTCTAGGCCAGACTGAGGGGAAGTGAATTGATTTTTCTACTGATTTTTCCCATTTGTTCACTTTTTGAATTTTTGAGTTCCTGTGCATAGTTGTGGTGAACACTAAAAACACTGATTGTAAACTGGACTACTTGGAAATTCCTGGCAGAGGAACCAGGTTCGCATGTTTGTGATTTGTTCTGTACTGGCTAATTGTACACTTTGCTGACCAGAAGAAACTCAGTGGGCTTGGTAGGACTGCCATCAGCACAACTTGCACAATGTCACAGATTGCAAATGCTTGGCAGGTCAAGGGGCACTTAAGGAAATTTTTAAATTGTTGTAAATAACTAATGCAGAGAGGACTTCTGCGTCAGGCACACAAACAATTCAGAAATGCAAAATAGTAAATGTTGGCTTATGTGGACGAATTACTGGGGGAAAATGACTTGCTCTGCTCTCAGACCCTGCTTTCCCTAAGGAAATTCTTATGAGTGTAATTACAGAATCCCAGAATCCCAGAATAGTCATGGTTGGAAAGGACCTCTGAGATCACTGAGTCCAATAAAAAACAACAACAACAATGAAACAAAAAACAAACAAGCAAACAAAAACCCCCAAAGAACCCCCAAAACAAAACCAAACACAAAATTCCACAAAACCACACCCCCCAAAACCCCACAACACACCCCAATCTCAGTGACTAGAGCATGCCCTGAAGTTCCTCATCTACATGTTTCTTGAATACATGCAAGGATGGTGAGTCCATCACCTCCCTGGGCAGGCTGTTCCTGTGCCTGATCACTCTTTCAGTAAAGAAATTTCTCCTAATATCCAATCTAAACCTCCCTTGCTGCACCTTCAGGCCATTTCCTCTTGTCCTGTCATTATTCACTAGGGAGAAGACACCAACACCCACCTTTCTACAACCTCCTTTCAGGTAGCTGTAGAGGGCAATGAGGACTCCCCTCAGCCTTCTCTTCTCCAAACTAAATACCCCTAGTTCCTTCAGCCGAAATAGCTATAACTGCCTTTTCAGTCCAAAGCCCCACATGGATATTTTTGCAGTGTCATAAAGCAGAGTTTGTACCAGTGCAACTTATTATAATGTCCTATCTCAGCAGAGTCACTCTTCCACCAAGAAGCCCCAGGGCTTAATACATGGAAAGGTCTGTGAACACACATGTATAAATTGCACAGATGGGCAGACATCATATACTGGCTTTCAGCTGAATTATGTGAACACTGTCCTCAAATTATAATAGTTAAAGGAAGCTCTGATTTGGGGCCTAAATTACTTGACAATCTTCCTTTAATCTGAACTTCATGCTGTTCTCAACCAGAAGTATTATCCTATTTTTCAGAGGTCAAATAAATTAGCTTTAAGCTCATGAAAAGGTAAAAACACTGATGCATGCGTAACATTTCGGAGTTTATGAGATATTCTGGCAGTGGGAACAAGAAGAACCACAATAAATCCTGCTGCACAGAAGCACCTAATTCCTAGGATGGAGTATGTATGTGGGGCTTCCTCTACCATTCAGTGAAATTTCCCCTGAAACTATTCTTAGGAAATGTTACATAAAGTAGAAGTATAAACTCCAGTAGGAGCATGCTTTTACACAAGAGCTTCTCCTCTTCTGAGAAAGCCACTGCTATCAGGAAGGGGTTAGAAGACAAATCAGGAGACATCTTCAGCCGTGCCGGATGGTGCCATTTCAGCACTGTATAAACAGAATGTGTAGTTACAGATGAAAAATAACTCAAGAGGGTTACATCCTATGTTTTATAACCAGACCTTTTGAGCTTTGCTATTATCATTATTTTAATTACGGTAAAAGCATGTCAGAAATGTCTTTCAGTACATTTATATGTATATACACACACACACATATATATATGAGTATGTGCAGGTATGTGTATATACATGCACACTTATACGTAAAAGCATTCCATTGCAAACACACATCATTCTCTAAATTACTAGACTGTGCAGAGGTATAAATGTCTTTTAAAGACATTTTCAGCAAGAGTGCTTAAGTTATAAGCTCTCATTTCTGAATCCTGGCCTTAATGAGATCCTTCCAGAGATGCCTTTAAAATAGTGACTATAAGATCACTTAATGAGGCAACATGAGCTTACTTTACAAACAAGGGCTGTTAATAAAGAGAAACAGGGTTAAACTGCAGCTGGTACAGCAGCCCCTTCTTGCTGATACAACCCTTGAGTGTGGCTTGGGTGTGATTATTTTTACTGGTGGGGCCCCAGAAAAACATGGAGCTCTGGTGTGGCTTGGCTATGGGTGACCTCTTGGCAGGTGGATGCTTCCAATTCTCTTAATGGCAAAAATGGGAGGGGAGTGTGGTATCTTGTAGTTAATGGGTGGGTGTTTTGGGGAGGGCTTTGGTTGTTCTGTGGAAAGGATTTCACCTGGAAACATGCTTTTTGATCCAGTCAGTCCATTGACTTCAGAGAGGCATTAAGTGTCCTATGAATATAAGTATACAGAGAATATAAGCAGACACCTGAAGATACATCAGGCCCTCTGGACTGTTATGGATGTTTGACACAAGGCTGAGAGCAAACAGCAGCTGCTCCCAGGGGTGCTGGCCTGGGGGAAGCAGCACCTACTGTGACAACTGAATTGCTCGCACCAATTTCTCCCTGCCTTGGTTGCAGCACGTGTGCTGGTTCAGCAAGATCCTGGGAGCAGTCAGAGCAAGGGGGAGGCACTGCCCCCACACAAGGCTTGGGAGGACATGCTGCTGGGAGGGTGGGAGTGCTGGGTCTTAGGCATCCCTTGTTGAGGCTTGGTGTGGCAGACAGTGGGGTACATGCACCTCCAGCTCACACCAACCCCAAATCCCTGGCTCCTACTTTTGTGTCCAGTGACACCAAAATGGAAGACTGGTGAGTGTTAATGCTGCAGTTAAACCTAAAGTCTTAAAAGTGAGGAATACCTGTGAGCAGACACAGGATATGTGTGTGTGTGTAAAGGGACATGTTTATGACTGATTTAATTTTCCCATCTGTATATCCTCTGAAGATAAGTACAGGGAGATTTCAGTTCAGTTAACAGTGGTATTTTGCTAAAATGCCTCCAGAAATCAGGAGAGGCTGATGTTATTTTAAATGGTTCTTGTCTCCATTTATACTGAGCAAGCTGAGCCTGGGGTTTGTCCAAAACAAAGCAGAGGGACCACCAAGTAGTCTCATCAGCAGAGCACTAATTGTGGCCATTTATTATAGTCACTTATCTGATAGTAGCTTCTTTATCTGTGATAGTTTTACAGGGATAAAATCCACCAGGCATTCGCACCAGTATATAAACATGTTACCTTTGTGGCAGAGTGTCTGTTACTTACTGTCAACACTTGCCAGCAAAATAAAAGCCTATCTTGAGCTTATATTAAGTAATGATGAGTTTAATATGCTCCAGTGAAAGCCGCAGAATAAACAAGGCATCACAAGTGTTTGCCTTGTCTGGCCTCTTAAACAAATAAAGGTGACTGAGAAGTACAAACAACACCAGGTCGAGGCTTATCGGGGTGATGGAGGCAGCAGCACTGATGTGAACTCCCACTGCCTGCAGCAAATGCTGGGGGAGTTCTTCTTAAGAGAAGTCTCTTCCCTGTGTTTGGCCAAAATGTTGTAGTATGAAGCTGTAAAGCTGTGGCCATTTCAAGAGCTAGTGCTGGTATAGAGGAGGAGAGGTAGAGAGGGGCTTAGCAGGCAGCCTCAGCAGCCCTGGCTTAGTCTGGCCCTGGACACTCAGGCCAAGCAGCCTTTTTGTGTGTGATTGCCCCATTCAGCCCACCTGTGCCCTGCAAACACAGCAGGTAAGCAAGGAGGACCCACAATGGTGGTGTAAAAGCCATGCAACGAGAGGGAGGAAAGACCACACAAATCACACTCAGTGCTTTCAGGTCAAGGGGGGGGAAATCACACTAATAAGTGCTCACACATGCAGAAAAAAAAATAAAAGATTTGTTATTATTTTACTGCTCTATTTGGATCAGACAGGCCAAACTGATTTTGCATGTCACTACATTCAGCATGGTGGACTGATAGACAAAGAATGAAGCTGGATACTTTGATCTGTGAGTAGAGTCTTTGTTAAGGAATCATTCCTATTAAGGGAGGCACTTAAGACCATTCATCCCCTGGCTGACAATAAATAAGCTAGCACTTGCTTGGCTTCAGTGTTGATCTTATGATAAATGATGGAAATACGTCCTATTTGTCATCATGAAAAATTGGGGACAAGTGGAGTTAGCTACCTACAACAGCTGTTTCTAATGTCAAACACCACATGAAATCACTAGAAGGGGAAAATTCAGGTACAGATTTAATGTTTTGCAGAGGATCTTAATTTAGTAATTGAGCACAGTCCATGAGAGTGGACTCACACAGACATACATACAGCTTACACAGAAATTTCAAAAACTCTTACAGTTGGCAAAGGTGTTTGACAAACATTGATATCATTCCTCAACCTCATGGGACAAGTATTGATGTTCAGCTTTTCAGAGTCAGCCTGCCATGTTCTCCAGGCAAAATACCACACGTAGAATACATTTGTTTGCTACAAACGCAACTTTTTCATGCAGGACTTTCCTTCCTGTAACTCAGGCCATCAGGATGAGACCTTCCTGCTTTGGATGAACTGGAAAATGTGAGGCAATTGCAGCTTCATCATCTCTCACAGTGAACAACAGACTGACTTGAAAGCTTTCTTGTCTGTTTTCAGCATGCTCATTTCCAGTGCTGCAAACAAAAATCTGGCTCCTTTGGTGACGGCGTGGCTTGCATTTGCAGCTAGAATGTCCTTATAATCTGGAAACTGTTTGAGAGGCTAATGAAATTTTGAATTGCTTTGGCACTCTAAACAAAACGAGCCAGGAGCAGATGAAATGCACTGACAGTGCCGTCCACCTGTTGGCTAAACTCTTCTAAAAATAGCCAAATGCATTGCAGATGTGGTGGAGAGCTCACAGCTGGGGAGACGATGGCAAGACCAGCTTGTTACAAATGGGACTGATCATGGTTTTGTGCAGTTGTTAGCTGGGAACTTATCTTACCCCACATAGATGATCTACCAGAGGGCTGTCCCAGAGGTTCATGGGTACTTATTTTATTTTGCAGTCAGGGTGAGCCAGGAGCATTTATAGAACAATAAAATCATATAATGGTTTGGGTTGGAAGGGACCTTAAAGATCATCTAGTTCCAACTTCCCTGCCATGGGCAGGGACACAGAATCACAGAATCACAGAATCACCAAGGCTGGAAAAGACCTTTGAGATCACCAAGCCCAGCCTGTGACCTAATACCACATCAGCTAGACCATGGTGTTAAGTCTTTCCAGTCTTTCCTCAAACACATCCAGGGATGGTGCCTCCACCACTTTCCTGGGAAGTCCATTCCAATATCTATTCACCCTCTCCATGAGGAAGTGTTTCCTAATATCCAAACTAAACCTTCCCTGGCACAGCTTCAGGCCATGCCCTTTTGTCTTGTTGCCAGTTGCCTGGAGAAAGAGCCCAGCCCTCACCTGACTACAACCTCCCTTCAGGTAGTTGAAGAGAGTGATAAGGTCCCCCCTGAGTCTCCTCTTCTCCAGGCTAAAAAAGCCCAGCTCCCTCAGCCTATCCCTATAAGACTTTCCCTCTATTCCTTTCACCAGCCTACTTGCTCTCCTCTGGATCTGCTCCAGAACCTCAATATCCCTCTTGAAATGAGGGGCCCAGAACTCTACACAGTACTTGAAGTGAGGCCTCCCCAGTGCTGTCTACAGGAGAGAATTGCCTCCCACTAGACCAGGTTGCTGAAAGCCCCATCCAACCTGGCCTTGAACATTTCCGGGGATGGGACATCCACAGCTTCTCTGGGCAAAAAAGTAACTTGTCATGTACCTGAGCTCCCAAGCCATTTTCTCACCCAGCTGCAGGGTGACAGTGGCAGGGCAGCTTCCTCCTCAGTTCCAGGATGTAATTCATCCTCCTGTGTAGGGACATGTGCCAGGTCCAAGGCTTCATGCTGCATGGCTTGTTCGTCATTGAGCAGCGATCTGTGCTCGAGGAGGACAGGCAGCAAGAAGATGGAAGAGTCAGATTTCCTGCTGCAGTGGAGGGAGCTGTGTATCAGGAGTAAAAGTGGCTTAGTTTTTTAGCCAGTAGCTCAGCAGATCCAGCCCCGGATATGAAAGTCAACCTAATCTCTTTGCACAGGCAATCAAAACTCAGTGGTTAAAACTAACTACCAGCACTGTTGATGCTATGTGAACCAGAGGAGAGCTGGCTACTTTTCCCAGGGCTGTACAGTTTCTATGCCACTAGCAAAGTAGAAAATACAAAAAAAAAGGTATTATTTTTGTCAGTAAATGAAACATATCTGACTCAAATTTCCTGCAGAAGACAGCATATCCATTGAGTAAAAGCGTGTCGTTTTTATAATCACTTCTCCAAGCACAACCACATTTAAGAAAGCCACAAACCTGAATGGCAATATGATTTTACATTTTAAAAAAAGAGAGATTTAACATGTTACAGTACATTTTCCCTGGGCTATGGGGAACTGTTTCTTGCTTAGCTATGAGTTCATAAATTATCAGGTCGAGTTCATGCACTATCGTGTTTCAGGACAGAGCTGTTTTACAAATAATGCTATGCAGTGGTTCTCTTTCATTGGAAAAGCCTTCAAGTATGAGAGATTGATATTGCAGGGAAACAATACAGAGAAGTGAGCAACTGAATCTGATGGAGTTAAAAATCTGTTACCACTTCAGCGGCTGTTGCTTAATCTTGTGTTTTCAAAGTTGATAACATGATCATAAAGTTCACTCCTGGCTGAAGGCTGGCACCGGAGTTTCTCAATCCAGAACTTGAATTCCAGATCTGAACATTAGTAGTACTATTAATAAAAACTCCTCCTCTCCAATGACAGAAGTGCAAATAAATGCAAAATTTGATCTGTGATAAGAGATGCTGGGGTTCAGCCAATATCTGGTTTTGTAAAAACAACTTTGGAAACACAGAATATTAGTTATGATGGGACAGAAATACACCTTTTGCACTCAAACTTTTACAACATTTTAATAAGAGGTTTTTGAAGCAAAACCAAGGACTGCCTTTAGCTTTATATGGCTCTCTGATCAGCAGTACTACCACAAACAGAGAGCAAGGAGAAGCAAAGATGTGACCTGTTGCTATCAATAGGCTTCACATCACCTGGCTGGCAAGGGGCATGGCCATGCCATGCCATGCTTCTTGTAGCAATGGCAGCCAGCTGGGCTGAGATGTCTGGAAGGGAATATGACTTTATTCTTCAGAAGGGTACCATTCTCAATACCATAAGAACCAAAATCCCTTCTCTGTGCAATCCTGGAAGAATGGAGAGGAAGCTTCCTTTATTTTTTTTTAGGTCTGGGAAGCCATTGTCTCTGCTGATTAGGTAGGAGACTGCATATGGAAGAGCTGATTTCTAATCCCAGTTCTGTAACAAAGTGCTTTTAGGGAATCTTTCCGTATTCTGCATTTCAGCTGCTGATGTGAAAAAATAAGTGTTGTGACTTTTGCTAAGCAATTTGTGAATCTCAGAGGGGAGAAAAAATGTTGCCTAAGTACAATGTAAACAGCTCAATCTAGAGAGCTTTGAGACCTGGATTAGTGTTTACAAACAGTGTCTCTCCCAGTACTCCTTCACTTCTAAAATCTGACACTGCAGCTGTGACGGTGCTGTAAGGATTTCAGAGCTCTAATCAGATGCTATTTGCCATGAACTGTTTGAAAATGCTTAATGAAGACTAAGTAAAGCTGTCACAGGGACTTAGTGTGGGAAAGGGAGGGTTGATGTTCAGATTAATACCATGGTTTAAGTACTTTTTATTTTTTCCTCGAGAATTGTAGCTGAACTGTAACATGTTTTTTTTTTAAGTTGTATGATAGTTGTGTGATTTCATTTTATAACAAGAACCTTTCCTATGTTGTTTCTTGAATTCTTAACATAAAACCTCTCTTTGGAAGTGTAGATGTCAGTATGTGTTCTCTCCTGATATTCTTGCTCCCCTTCTCTCCCCCATCACCAGCCGGAACTTGCAAAAGTAGCTTCCTTAGGAGGATTTCAGTGCTTTCACTGCCTGCCAAAATAAGGAAGTAAAAAACAAACAGCAAACTTTTTTTTTTTTTTTTTTTTTTTTTTTTTTTCCAGCAAGTTACATGTGGAAATTGGGAACAGGCTCCTACATTGTCTCCTCCTCTATAGTATAACTGTCTTGTACCACAATCACAATAACATTTATGCCTGTGAACTGTCTGACTGAACTAGACCGTGACCATACGTGATGGGATGCAGGTGATCATGTATAGGCCTTTGGGATCACAGCAGGTGAAGTTTCCACATGGGGAAACTGACTCCTGGCCATTCAGTTCTCACATCACACCAGCTCATGGCTGGGAGGGACCCAAGTTCAGGTAAAATAAGCAATGGTGGAAAGACTCAGGCCCATTGCTTGAAGACCGTTGTAACTTTTAGACATAGAAGGATGGATTACAGATTTTTCAGCCTGGATTCCATGCCAAAAATCTCCTTAATTCCCTTTTTATTTCTTGCGTGAGTGCCAGAAACTTCTTTTATTTGCTTCAGCAACAGCAGCTGGTTAGTTAGATGCTATCACCTACTTCTTCATTCAGTTGTCCTTTGCATGCTGATAAACACCACATCAGACAAGGGGGAGAAACATTAAGCCACAAGCTTATCCTGTATATAATAGGATGCACCTTGAAATAATTTTGATGTCTCCATTGAAATCAGCTTAGGTTAAGCCTACATAAATAGTGTCAAAGGGGAACACACCCAGAACACTCTGGGAGATCATGATAAACACTCCTGATGTCTTGCAGCTGTGCTCATCATCTGTGCATTTCACAATAAATTTTTACAAAGCATCCAGGCTCCCAGCTGGTTGTAGTCACTGTGAGATGGCTTTCTCCACCATGGCATTTCATCCTATATCTGTTGCCCTGCCCTATTGCTTCCCCTGCCTTCAGTTCCCATCACTTATTGCTTACTAGATACAGCAAATAATGATTTATCTTTTTTAGATGTGTTAGTTTCAGGACTGAATTTTACCTGTTTGATAGTGAGAAAAAACAACACTTCCCTAAGCAGAAAGGAAGACCAATTTGCAGTTATCTCTGTCAAAGAACATGTGATTTCCAAGTATTTTTGCCTATGGCTGTAGTTTCCCTCTGAAGTGATTAAGCCTTGATTCTGAAGGTTTTATACACAAGGTAAAATCTAAGCATGCAAGTGATTGTGCTGCTTCTCCTGTCTCTCTGTGCTGAACACAGCTATCTGAAGGATTGGGGTTTCCTTTTCTAAAAACAATAAAGGAAGTCCAACTAAAAGGACTCACACCTGAGTCTCCCCTCAATGACAATATATCACTGGTAGAATTCCCGTGATGAGAGTGGAATTCATCCTGATTTACACCAAGAGCATTAACAAGAGAGGGCTCAGGTCTTAAGTGCCAGGGTTTAGCCGTATTTCTTCTGTCTTCATTCCTTCCCTGATGATTCCCAGAAAATCACACTTTGGGGAGATAAGTGCTTACAGGAATGTTGAAATTAATTTCAGAGCAGCCTGAAATGGCTGCACAGACAACCAGCCTGAGGAAATGCCCCAACAGAGGGATTTATTGCACTAGCTCTCCTCTTCACCAAACTGCAGAGCCTTAACCTTTCATGATGACATTATTATGAATCAGCCAAAGCAGAGACAGCCCTGAGGGACTGATGTCCCAGCGCTTCGTGGTTTTTCTCGAGACCTGCTAACCCTTGATGCAGTTAAATTGGTGCTAAATATCCCTCCAGTCATCCCGGTCCAGCAAGACCTGGAGTGAATTTTGGAAGGAGCAGTATGTTCCTGTTGACCCACAAACCAAGCCAGCATCCCTTTGTGGCAGGGCATCATGGTCTCTGCTCTGGGGGTTACCAGTGCATGGCTGCACAAGTGGCTTTCTCAAGTCTTGAATCAGGGGGACTGCAGGTCCTGGAGCACAAGAAAGCAAGTCCCAAGCATCCAGATCATGAAATAACCACTCAAAATGGAAAGGCATCCAGTTTGCAATCCCACCAGAGACTGAGAAGAAGACAGAAAGCAGAGAAGAAACAAGTCTTTTGTCTCCCACACTGGGAAAAGTCCATCTACAGTATCTTCAATTTCTTTGTGTTTCAAGGGAAAGAAATAATCCTTGCTAGCTAATTATGTTAAAAGCCCTCAATTGTCTGTTTCTTGACAAATTGTGTGTTGCACCTTCGCTTTTCAGAAGAATTTAACATGTAATGACCCTCCCTCCCAACTTCCGGCCTTACAATAGTTTTCTCCGATTTCATCCCAATCACTTGGCTTGTAGGTTGGATCTGGGTTGGTCTGGAGAGTCCCATCTTCTCCTGAGGTTAAATGTCAGCCTTGAGTCTGAGACACATTTCAGACAGTTTGCGTCATTGTGTAAACAGTGATAACAATATTTAATGATGATAAATCTGAATTTCACCACAAAACTATAAAACAGCTGAAAGAATGAATTATGCAATTTACAGCTAGCAAAAAGGCAGCCAAAGGGAAAGTAAAGGATATGTGCAGCGGAGAGACAAATTTAGTGGTCTGAGACTATAGTGTCATTTGTTTTTGTGTTTAGTAGCACTTAGCAGTCATGGTGCATAAATAATCTTTATTGCAGTGGAACCCGGGAAGGCTGCTGGTGACTACTTGTCACCATGTAGGATGGCTGCTTCATGTGGCACAGCACAGTATATCTTGGGTCTGGAGGGTTCATGTCAGGCTCATCAGTCCCCTGATGCTCAAAGGTTGATGCTGGGTGAGACTGTGCTTCTACCCACCCCAAGGACATGTGAAAACGCTGGTGCTTATTGAAGCCAGTTTCTGTTCCAGCCTAATGAAGCTCTGCTGCTTGTGTTAACTTAATTGCCCAAATGAATTTTAAGGATTGTTCTGGTTTGTTTTCATGGTTTTTTTGGTAGCAGGGAAGGTGCCCAAGCAGAAGTTTCCCTGCAACCCATGGTGAGATGGCAGCTGTGCCCCTGCACTCATGGAGGAACTTGATGGAACATTCCCTGAAGGCACCAGGAGGGGTGAACTTGGCCAGTGGACTTGGATTTTGTGGCCAGAGGATTTGCTGCCAGTGAACTCTGATTGCACAGCTTTGGAAGACCCCAGTGCCAGGGGAGTTGGCTGTTCCTGAAGCAGCCTGTGACTCTGTGGGAAGCTCAGGCTGGAGCAGCTCCGGACCTTGTAGGAAGGACTCATGAAGGAGAGGTTGGTGGAGGACTCTCTCCTGTGGAAGGGACCCCATGGGAAAGCAGGGGAGGACTACAAGGAATCATCCCAGTGGAGGAAGGAGCAGCAGGAACCACCAGCCCATGAACTGACTCCAAACCCCATCCCCTGCCCCCCTGTGCCGCTGGGGGGAAGGAGGGAGAGAAACCGGGAACAAAGGGATTTGGGCCTGGGAAGAAGGGAGGGGTGGGGTAACATCTGCAAGCCCTGCTGTGAGTGTGTCTGTGTCCTGGGTGTGTGATTAGTGTGAAATTAAATTATTATTTTTCCCCAAGTTGAGTCTGTTTTGCCCGGGACCTTAATCAGTGAAGAACCTTCCTTGTCCTTTGTCTCAACCCAGGAGCTTTGTCCTCCTCATCCCAGAGTGTGTGTGTGTGTGTGGGAGTTGAATGAGCAGCCATGGGGCCGGTTCTTTGTTGTTGTGTTGGGCCCAAACCACTACATCAACGGTGAGCCAGGCAGGAGAGAGACAAGGAGCCACGACAAGGACACTGTCTTACGGATTCCACAATGGCAAGAAAGAAAAGAAAAGGAACAATAAAAGAAAATTGCACAGAGGGGAGCTACAAAAACTTAAAAATTCCTATCTTATTTTTGGTTCATTTGTTTATTTTTAATACAGGAAGAGCAAAAAGAGGAAGGAAAAAAAAGGAACAGCATTTGTAAACTAACTTCATTATTTTTTTTTCTCCAATGACATCCCAATATTTTGCTTTTTAATTCTTTTTGTTACAACAGTATCAAAACCCTTCTAGAAATGTACCATTTTTCATACATTCCTTCACTTTTCCAGTGGCAACAGCAAGGCACAAGAAGTCAATATTCTTCTAAAGCTCCCCAAAATCACATCTTGAGAACAGAAAAAAAAAAGGTTTTTTTGAGAACAGAACACAATTTGGTTTTCTACCTTGGAAAAAAGTCAAGAAAGCTCAAATACAGTCGTGGTTTTACAACATCAAAAATGAATATCAGCACCAGTGGCCATTTTATTATTGTGATCCCATGTAGACATAATGTGGATGATATTTCATAATATATATATATATAAAAAAAAAAAGATTATATGCAAGAATTAATACTCAGCACTTGGCCTGCTATAATTCTGGGTAAAGTAAGGGGAAGAGGTCAGCTTTGAAGGCTTTTCCTCACCCCATTCTTGGTGGGACACCCATGGGGACGTCTGGGGCCAGCCTGGTTGTCCTTAGCAGGGCTGTGGTGGCTGCTTGCAGAGGCAGGACAAGGAGGGCCCTCTTGTGCTCTGGGGTGGACAGACACTTTGGAGGATGAGTTTCTAGGGAAGGTCCTTCTTTCCTTCCAAAATTCACTGTTTGGGAGATGCTTCTGTACAAAATTTGGCACAGCTCTGGCCTCATCTCTGCAAGGGCTGCTTGCCTGGAAAATGGGGATAGGTTGCAGGTAATGCTTACCTGCCTCTGGTAGTGTTGTGAAAATCAGTAACCTCAGGCCTTAGGTCCACTGTGAACACTCTAAGTAGAAAGCGTCCAAACTTCCTCCAGCCCACAGTGAAAAAAAAATCAATATACAGAAGTGAGGAAATGCCAAATTTCTCAGGCTCTCTATTCTTCTGGCTTCTAAGAGGATACTGTAAATTTCAGGGTAAACGTCTTTTGAAAATACATTAAAAAAGTGATGTGTCACTTGCAAGTGTCCCTTTAACTATGAAAAATAACAGTAACATAGGAAAAAATGTAAATTTACCATCAGGCAGATCTTCCCCCACAGCATAATGCAGAATTTGATGAATAGAATGAATGAAACAACAGAGGATCCAAGCATTACACAACGGCTGTAATTGTGCTAACCAGCTGTAGTCATCTGCTGCTTCCAAAAAAAGTTCAGAGCATTTTGACAGTGTCGCCTGTGCGGATTGAAAGGCTGCAGCAAAAATGTATTTCCATTTATTAGTCAGAAAAAAAAAAAAGAAGAGGATCTATTCCTCAGTGTCAGATTTTGCTTGGAAAGTGCCAAGCCAGCGGAGAGTGAAGAACAGGATTACTTACTGAGCCAGGGGAGAGAAAAAGGAAAAGGAAAAGGAAAAGAAAAAAACAGAAACAGAAAAAGAAGAAAAGAAGAAAAAGAAGAAAAAGAAGGAAAACAAGAAAAAGAAAAAAAAAGAAGGAAAGGAAATGGGAAGGGAAGGAAATGAGAAGGGAAGGAAATGGGAAGGAAATGGAAAGGGAAGGGAAGAAAAGCTGTATTTCTTCCAGGGAAAGAAGATTTTAAATGGGTATACATGGCTGGATTCAATTGCATCAGTGACCAGCCTAATCCTGTGCCTTTTCCTGAGAGCAATGGAAGAACTGCACCCAACCAGGTCTCAGGAACACCAGAACTGGAGGCTTCTTGTCCCAAGGGTAAGGTGGTTTTTTTTCGGCAGGCAGGCAGGCAGGCAGGCTGTTGCTGGACTGCTATTTTGAAGGCATTACATTGTGGCTGACTTGGCTGCTTGAGACAAGGCCTGGGCATTAGGCATGACAGAAGTCAGCTTTTAGGCATCTGTAGGCAACATGTGGCAAAAGCTGTGGCTGAGCAGCAGCTGGGCCACCTAAGTCCAGTAGCATGAAAGGCTGAGGAGAGGGACTGTGGTCCCAGCCTGGTCCTCTCTGGACCAGTGCTGCTCTACTGAGGAACCCTTGAGCCAACACAAAGAGCATGAGTGGGACAGATGCTTGCCGAGGGGTTCTTTGCTATATGAAGTAGTCTGGAGGACACAGACCCATGGCCACCACTTCTGAGGCCATTGCTTTCCTTGTAGCACTAACCAGAGCTCTGCTTTGGGTTTTTTATCCACGCTGGAGTGTGGTTGTATCAAGGAAGGAGAGACAGTGCAACGTATTAGGAGGATACTGTAGCTCCATAGGCATGATATGGCCTGGGAGTGCAGACGAATCCTTTTCAGGAAACTTCACTGTTAGTATGATTTCAAATTGACTGTTCTTTAATAAACACCTTTTTTGACAGGTTCATGAGCCTCAGAGTTCTAAGAGCTTTGGTGTGCAGGTCAGAATAATTTAAGTTGTAGGTGAGATTGGCAGTTTTGTCCAGCTTTTAGTACTTGGTTTTGTTTTTGGTCACAGATAATTTACTGAACCTGTTTTAAGTGGAATGGTGGGTGGTTTCTTTTCTTTTTTTTAAGCCAAGAGGGTTGGTTCTGGTTTGTTACAAAACAGCGGCTTTTAACAGAATCCAAATCTATCTTCAGCTTTTCTGGGTAGCTCTAAATGAGTACTTTAGCTCGGGGATTTCTGTGCTGAGGAAGAAGGGAAGTTAACAACTCAGCACAGTGCAGAAGTAGAACTGGCATGTGAGTGTTTCTGATTTCTCGGGTCTCCCTTTTCACACTTGTACAATAAAAAGTCGCAGTGGTGCAGGTGGCTCCATACTTTATGAATTGTGATCCTCTTTTTTCCCCCTCAGATTTCAGCTCAGGTACTCCACAACCACACTGCCAGAGGCAGTGGGGATGACATTTCAGTACAATAGATGTCCTGCTTAAGGGAGAAAAGCCTTTTATTTAGGGTAGTAAAGCCTGAAAGTGTTTAGGGATTGCCCACTTCCTTTACACAAATATTTTCGTGGAAACTGTTTGGCCTAAGATGAGTCAAAGTGGTAAATGTTACATACAACCAAATTGAAGTGTTTTGAAAAGGCTGTTGCAAACAAGAAGTGTGTGTGTGGGAAAGAAATAAAAAAGAAGGGAACAACCAGAAAGATCATACTCTGAAATACAGCCTCAGCAAAGCACTGCTAGTGATAGTGCTGCTTCAAACGGGAAGTCAGACTAGATGACCTCTAGAGGTCCCTTCTAACCAAAATTTCTGTGATTCTCTGAAACACATATATTTCCTCATAATTTCTACTTGTCATTTTACATGTTAGTTTTCCTAGTGAAAGCCTAGAATTTAAAACTTCAGTCTCTTTTACATCAGAATATTTGAACAGTGACTTCTATCATGGGGTTAGGCTATAGGCATGTGTTTGTTTCCTGCTGCCAAATAGTGTCAGAGAGAAACAGGCTAAATCAAGAGAACTCTCTTTTTCCAGCATCAGGCAAAATGAGAGGTCTCAGGACTCTCTCAAATTCACTTGGTATTCAACATGGTATTACCATACCGAAATAAGGTGTGATGGGTATTGCAGCTAAGCTTATATGATGTGATCTGGCCTCTCTGAGCAAGGCTTGGAAGTAGAAGTGGGAAAGATGAGGGTGCAGGTTGAGCAGCTGAATTGCACTGCATCATTTCAACTCTTGAGCTGGATGGTGGAGCCCATTTGACAAGGGGATTGCTGAACTGCAAACAGCAAAGAAAAATAATTGCCTGCTTTGAAATATTTATATGTACAGCACAAGAAACTTAAATGATTTGGCCGTTCAGCTGTTTGCAAACAATGAGTATTATTGGAGAAATAGAAAAACCACTCTCCCAGTACAATTTTTCAAATCATGTTTGGACTGGGGTGGCTCTGATCCAGTTAGGAAAGATCTGGGCAGAGCAGATAAGCTGGGGTTACCTCCATCTGGAGTTCCCACCAACATTTCTGATGGTCATCCTCATCATTGTGACGAAGGCTTGAATATTGCCATCTGTAAGAAGGCATGTGTGCCACATGAAAAGTGTGCCCCAGCAATTCATCCATCTCATTGCCCAATCCAGCAGTGAATTATTCAACCTACTATCTAACCTGGGATTTAAAAAGCTTCAGCCTTGACCTCAATTGACCGTGATGAGATGCTGGGTACCCTCTTCCCTGCCAGCTCCTAATGCCTTTAGAGCTCACCACCTATCAGCACTGTGACTTTCAAGCATGTAGTATTCTATCCTTGCATATATTTTTATTCAATTAACATGTCCTTATAAGAGAGGAGCTGGCACAAAGCAAGGCTGCATGGCAGCAGCTCTGGCCTGGCCGGGAGCACACAGAGGGCTGGGAGCAGGGCAGTGGCACTTATAAGGGATCTGGGTCGCTCTGGTTAGGACTGGGACTGCATTCATTTTAGTTGCTTCAGTTACTTGTAGAGGCTCAGATCAACCCCCCCGGCCCCAGCATTAGCTCTCTGGAATTCAAATGGTTTATCTCAGGCCCCAGCGGGGTCTGAAGCAGCGTGCTGCACCAAGCCCCTGCTTATCGCAGCTCTGACATGGCTCCTCTAAGCAAATGTTTAGCCCTACTTGACTTGGGATGAGTGCTGTATTGATTATTAACTTTAAACAAACATCTGGTTTTCATTATGAGTGGTAGCAGACCAGAGAGGGGTGCTGTACTGGGCGGTGCGGTCACTTAACAACCATCAGGGCTGGCTATAAAGAAAATTTAACATATCCTGTAATTACAGTCTGCACAGCACAGGGGGATTTGGGATCTGCAGATCTGATTTCAGAACAGAAGAAAATGTTTATTGTATCTGCTACGCACATTTATTTACTCAGTAGTAGTAAGGCTTTTGAAATATTGCCTGTGCAAGAGCTTATTCCTTGCTTATGAGAAGAACTTTCTTGTTTAAGCCAGGAAACCTGAGCAAGGCTGACGGTCAGGATGGCCTGCTTAGTGCTTTTACAGGCTTTGGGATTGCAGGGTTTGTCGAGTAAGTGAAACTGATCTGAAATACAAATAACATCTTCCCTGCAGCCCTGCCAGCTCCAGTAAGCCCCAGCTCCTCCAGTCGTGAGGAAAAGCTGCAGCCAGAGTGGCTCTCTGTCACCCAGTGGGGCACAGAGATGGGGCAGCAGGGACATCGCCCCAAAAGCTGGTGGCTCCAGTGGTCCCCAGCTTATGAAGAGGGAGGGGGGTTTGAAGGCTGTCCAAGGGCAGTCCTCGATACATCCCCCCCCGCTTATGAACCCCAAAGGGTGTATTTGCAAGCTGGGGCAGAATCCATAACACTTCCTTGCAGCATCAGTGCTCAGCTCCCAGGGAATTATCAGCCAAAGGGACGTTTTGGGGATGATGTAATGCTGAAACTTGAGCTCCAGCTGAAAGGACATGGTAGGTGGAGTTTCTATGGAGCCAGACAGAGCTGGGATCCTCTCTCTTTTTCTCTTTTTCTGGCTCATTCAGGCTGTCTCAATTAAAGCTTGGTCGAATTAATCTTGCACTCTTAATGTCAGTTGCTATTTTTCTAATTCACCTCCACACTCTTAAAGACTATTTCTCCAAACAAAACGGGTCTGTTCTTCAATTTCAGGCTGTCAATTTCATGGGCTGCTGATACATTTATTAGGTGTGTAATTTGCTATTTTTAGGAGGCTGCGGGGGAGCAGCACCATTTTTTTTTTCCTTCTCTTTTGCATTTATAAACCTCTTACAGTTCCCTGTCCACTGAAAATATTTTTACTATTTAAAATGTGCTATCAAAGTCCAGGTATCTCAGCCCAAATTCTTCTCTGGTGTAACTCTACTGACCTCTATTTCACAAGGAGTGAATTTATTCTCTAATGTTCTTTTTTTCCTTCTTTTTTTTTTTTTTTTTTTTTGTAGGCATGAATACTTGTTTGCCAATGCTGGATGCAGGAAAGCATCCAACTGTATGGACTGATGACGTGATCAGAAACAGACCTCAGCTGCAAACTCTGCCATAGGAAATTCTTAGACCTTTTTTACAGCTAAGCCTGTCCCTTAGTCCGACTATCTCTCTGAAATTACAAATGCCCACACACCACACAGGGCACACAGTCCAAGTTTGCTGCCAGACTTTGCTCATTTCAAAGTAGTCGTGAAGAATTTGGCAATAGTTTGAGGCCAGTTCCTGTGTGATGCAGGGGAACTTCTCTACACCCCTGCAAGACAGCAGTCCTTTTGCCTTTCTGGAGCTCTGAAAATAAGAGATGGGAGGGGTGGTCATCACCCATTGAGGAGATAACCCTTGTCCTTCTGTGCCAGCCAAGCTCAGTCTGGGAGGTTCTTCACTCACCCAGGGCAGGCCAGGTGGTAGAGGCACGAGGAGACCACAGTGGCCACACAGATAGAGCAGTGGCAATGTATTTGTACAAGTCAAGAGGCCAAAGGATCACCAACCAGGTTAACTAGCAATGGGTAACCAGTGAAGGAGTTTTTACATTTTAGAGGTTGTAACTGGGTAAGAATGATAGTATTGAAGAGGAAAAGACGTTGGCACTTCCCTTGGGACATGCGTAATGATTTCTGGGATGGTAGAGGGACTTCGGACAGATTCCATACCTGTTACTTTAGGGAAAGCAACCAGGGGTTGCTGATGCCTTCTGGCATCTCCTCATGCCCATATACCTTCTCTAGTTGCTTGGGGAGATTTTCTGCCTCCTGCCTCTCTCCAGAACATGGGGGCTCTTGAGTGACTGTCCCAGCTGTGCAGTTTTTTCTGCACACCTTCTACCAACAACATTGTCACAGATGCCTTGCAAAGAAGGGATCTGTCCATGACATGTCTCAAACTCCTCCTCTGACATTTGCATCTCCTGTATATGTGCATAACTCTCACTGAAGCCCAACACTTTCCACTGGAGCAGCACTTAGCCCTTTGCTAAGTTGTCATCTCTTGTCCTGTTGTCCCCATTCTTCCCTCCCACTCCCACACTTTGTGTGCACGAAAAATATATTAAAGCAGTTCTAAGGGTTCTTTGAATGTGACCATGCACAAGCAGCTTTGACCTGAAGGTGGGTTGAGAGACAGGGATCAGAGTCTCGTGACACTAACTTATGATACGTAGATGGCAGGGGCAAAGAGGAAGGTGTTCACTGCCTTCATGGGCAGCAATAAATGACACAGAAGTAAACAATGCAGGAAAGCAGAGCGCTAGAGCCAGACCTCTGAGCATAATTAGACACCTAATTTCCTTGTGGGCCTCCCATGGATTTACGTGGGAGGTTAAATGCTAAAGCACATAAATGCCTTTGAAGATCTGGCCCATCATCTTCTCATTATAAAATACAAGAGATAAGCTTGCCTGTGCTGTCCACATGCCAGATGGAGTCGGACCTATTTGCTCTCTCCTGTGTAACTGTGTGCTGGAATTTCTCTGGGGTCTAATTCTTGGCATATTCCCACAGCATGCTGGGCTGCTCTGGCCGTGCTTGAGATAGTTAGTGGTTTAGAGCTGCTACCAAGAGCTGCTTCAGAAAGCATCTCAGGACTGCAGTGCAGCCTGGGTTGCTGTGCTGCAGGGTCAGGCTGGAAATCTTCCCTGAATGAACAGTAACCTCAGTGTGGGGAAAGGAGTCACAGCCCAACCACACATCAAAAGTTTGGGAGGCAGGATTTAAATGGAAATGCAGAAATTATGGCATTTACTCTAGTAATGTGTTAGGAAAGTTGCTTTATGAGGGTGAAGCAGGAAACATCATATGAGATGGCAGGGTTTTGCTAAAATCCTTTGTCTACATGGCTCTCCTCCAAATAAACACACAGAGGTAATTAACAGCCACTATCTCAGTGGATTTGTTAGGTATGCTCTGCCATGCTTCTGCTGCCTCCTCTGTGGTCTTCCAGCCTGACTGGCCCAACAAATTAAGCCATGCAGCTCCTCCGTGCAGGCTCATCCACAGCTTGTTACAGCTAATCTAGTGGTAAGTGATGGACATCCCAGATAGTCTGCTGATCTGCACGGCCCCATTTGTCTTAATCAGGAGGAGCGGCTGGTCCTGGGGCTGCAGGCGAGTGCCCACCTCCACTGCCTGCTGCTCTGTGGGAGGCCTGGAGGCCAGGAACAGCTCTGGCTGGCGGCAGGGGACGAGGAGGGTCAATCCCTGGGGCCAGGGAGGCAATGAGCTTGCCAGACCTCAGGTTGAGCAGCAGAGATGCAGTTCTTTTTGGTCCCGCTGCATCCTGCTCTGTTCATCCTGGGTTCATGAACACTTGTGCCTGTGGCCAAGCTTTTTGAGGGCTTGTAGATGAAGTTACTGGAGGGTGGTGAGGTGTAGACATTTAGACTGGCTGCTTCCTCCAGCCTGGAGGAGACAGGCTGTCATTTGGGGCAAAAGGTGGTACCATGAGTCAACTGATGGTGACAAGGGGAGTGAGTGTTAAAGAAAAAACAGCAAATTGGAAACAAACTGTTTGATTGAAGACTCTTCCACAATGCATGCCCACACTTCTTTTATATAAACAAATGCACTAGAAGGCAATTCTTAAAATTACCAAGTCAAACTCTCAAAAGATGGCAAAACTCAGTAACCATGTTGCTCTTCCTTATTTCTAACTGAAAAGCAAAAGAAATGTTTAGTGGAAAAAGCAGATAAAAATGTTGAAACCTCTTTCCCAATAATTGTAGTTCTTTTAAACTGTCGGTACTAACTATTCTGGCTTTGTGTTGTCAAGGGGCTCCTGATCTTACTTGTAGACTTGAAGGCCAATGTAAATCTAAAACATCTATTATTCTATTATAGGAAGAGGTTTCCATTCACTGTTGCCAAGTATTCAACTTAAGGATGTCATGATACCTTCTGAATCCCATCCATCCTTATAAGCAGCATATCAATGAAAACAATTATTTGCTGGATGATGTTAAGTTTTTTTCATGTGAAAATTTGTACTGGTAAATAATGCAGGGTAACAATTTTCAGCCACTTTTTTTTTTTTTTTCCACTGCCAAACACATATTTAGGATAAATACAAGATTACTGTAGAGGGAAATGAATTGTTGTAGTTAAAACAAGCCTGAAAACATTGAAATATTTAATGTTGACATTTTAAAGATAGCCTTTCAATAGTGTTATTCAAAACTAATGGTTGTTTCAGATTTACTTCAGTTTTATTGAAACTATTTGAAAATGACATTTAAAGCTCAAGAAGAGAGGAAAATGCAGCCTCCAACTAATATAATTTTCCTCCCATAATTCAGTTTTGAAAAAAACCCTGAAACAAAGCCAGCCCAAACCCAACACATATTTCAGAACCTCTTCAGTCACCCCTTCTCCTTGTGCTCCTCCCTTGTCTCTTTGTTTTGTCAGTGAGCTGAAAGATGAGTTCTTTGCTTCTCTCTCCAGGCAAACAGCACCTTTCAGTAATCCCCCAGTTAAAAAACATCAGGCACAGGTATCTCAGTCTGACTAATTTTTTGTTTTGGCATTTCAGGACCAAAGCAGAGGCAGGTGATCCCTCTGCACCCTCAGTGCATCCCCTTCCTGCTTCCTGTGCTTTGGCTGCTGCCGCTGTGGCTGCTCTGAGAAGTCGAAGGCGTCGTAGTAGGAAGACACAGGTACCTCTTTGCAAAGTTTTAGAGCATGACTCTACTTTCTAAGAATAGTGTAGACATAATTACACGGAAGAGTGTGCAAGTGTTTTTGCAACTTTCCTGCCTGCCTTCAGCGTGCACAGCTGAGGGGGAAGTGGCTGGTGGTAAGTAGGGGGATAACAGTGGGTAATGCCACACACGCTAATCGTGCAGAAGTGCTGTGTCCCAGCTGATAAGGCTAACTTTATAGCAGCCTTCCAGTACCTGAAAGGGCTACAGAAAAGCTGAGGAGGGACTTTTAACAAGGATGTGTAGTGACAGGATGAGGCGTAGCGGCTGGAAGAGGGTAGATTTAGATTAGATACTAGTAAGAAGTTGTTTAGTGTGAGGGTGGTGAGACGCTGGCACAGGTTGCCCAGAGAAGCTGTGGGTGTCCCATCCCTGGAAGTGTTCAAGGCCATGTTGATGGAGCTTTGAGCAACCTGGTCTAGCAGGAGGTGTCCCTGCCCATGGCAGGGCGATTGTAGATAGGTGATCTTTAAGGTCTGACTCAAAGCAAACCGTTCAATGATTCTAAATGAGAGTCCTTGCAGGACAAGGTGTTAGCAGGGCAAATTAATTCTTCACTCCCCTGTCCTAATCCCAGAGCATCCAGTGAGGCCACAGTGGTATCATCTTAGAGGGATGCACCTGCTGGAAGGTGCCTTCAATTGGAAAGATGCTTCTCCAGACCAACTCTGCACCAGTGTTGTTTGGGGTTTTTTGCATGGTTGGATGACTGTTTCTCTCACAAACTCGGCACATGGAGCTTTTCCTTCTCACCCTCACTGAAAGGGGTGACCTTGGGTGGGTGAGCAGTCTCCAAGGGCTTGGCACGCTGCTGGAAGATGACTGGTGAGGTCTTATGCCCACGGGTGGATACAGGCTCTTTGGACACTGTGCATGGCACTCACAGTAACCCTCCTGAGATCCGTGGTGCCTGTCCCAGGGCTGCATGCCAGCTGAGCACACAGACCACTGTCACAGCTCCGTGATCCACCTGTGCCCAGGTCCTCAGCACCAGCCTGAGTGGAGGGCTGTGCACTGGGAGTGGTGTTTGGGGGTGCTGGTGCAGGCCCCCCCAGCACTGCCTGCCACGGAAGGGCAGCTCCCTGTGCACACAGCAAAGCTGGAGGTATGTGCTGAATCACCCATGATTAGTAGTTTATAAACCACACAGACCACAGTAGTCTGATCTCTCTTTATTGTGTACAGCTCCTTGGGAACCACATGTCCTGCTTTTTTATACAGTTTACTGCAGACAAAGGTCCCTTCCCTTTCTCTAATCTCGCCTTGCTTTTCCTTCCCAAGGCTGGCATATCAATAATTCATCTCCCTTGTATCCAGGAGGTTTCTAAACAACAGGAAACTTCAGGGATGGAACAGAAACATAAAACATTCCAGCAGGCATTTGCTTTTTGCATGCTGAGAGACAATGTTACACCACCAGCTTGGAGGTTTTTTTGCTGAGCATCTTGGTTGATCCCAGCTGTGATAAAACCTTATGCCAGAACAGTTTTTTTACTTACTGGGTAATAGGGCTGGACCTGAGCTCCAAGTGCCATGTCTCATATGGGACATACATTTATGGGACCTGGCAGCAACTGCTAATGCTGAATCAGGACAAAGTTAGCAAGAAATCTGCTTAGGGTGATTGCAGAACCCAGAAGTTATGGGCATCCTAGCCTTTGCTCTGGGTCTGTCTTCCGACAAGCAGAAAATTTCTTCTCTCTGCCTTGTTTTTTGTTAGTGTCTTCTTATTTACTAGTTGGTGGTATGTAGTATATGCCTTCATACAAGTACTTTCCACCCCCAGTGCATTATGTCTTTTCTTTCTGCCTCAGAATGTGAACTTTCTGCCACTCCTGTTCTCTCCATCTGCCGGCAGGATGGATGTGGGAGACCTTTGAAGTACAACCAGAAGTGACTGGAGAGCAATGTAGTCCTTTGGTCAGCAAGAAGATGGGAGCTAAGATGCACCAGGAAAATTGAGAGTCACTTTCTTACTATACATTCTCAGTTAGTTCCTTCAGCAAGTCTTGGAGGATATCCTAGGGTCATTACAGCACCACACGGACTGCCTGCTCCAGCAGACAGTGTGTTGAGCAAGAGCCTGAGATCAGGATGTAGCACTAGCTCCACCATCAACAGATTTTGCAGTTTTGTTACATTTCTGTGCCTCTTTTACCCATCTTTCCCTGCTCTGCTTTGTCTCTGGATGTGATGCAGTGGACCAAATTCCCCTGGGAGCTTCATGATGTCCAGCTGTGCCCGATGTTCTCTGAAGGTACTCTTGTAATGAGCCCAAGCTTTCCTGGCCTGGCTGCATTCCCTTGCCTGCATGTCTATTACTATCTCACATGCAGTATGACAATTCATCCATACCCAAACCTGACTTGACACCTTAACAATTACCAATCTTCTTTTTCTTTAAAAAAGATAGATATATAAATCCCTTCTTTCATAACCTTAGTGGATACAGACTTCCATAGCCAGATTATTTCTAATTCTAAGAAATAAGATCACATTGCTCCCATCCTGCCACCTTCTTATCCATTGCTGAATTAAATTCAAAACCACTTTTCCACCTTGTAAAAACTCCCAGGGTTGTGCTTGATCTTCCCTCATTTCCTACCAGTGGGCTGCTCTCCTCCTGGACCATATTTCTCTTCCTTCCTTGGAATAGTCCATGCTGTTTCACGTGTGCCTGCCCCTTCTCTCTGCTTGGAGCCATACATCTTGCCCCTCTAAATCAAATCCCTCCTCAAAGCCTTCATTTTCTCCTTAGCTTACATTTGACGGTCTATAAAACATTTTTCAACCTGTATATTTAAGATCTTTTATTAATCCCCCCCACCTCCACACCCTCACTTTAGTAGCTTCCTGCATTTGCACAATATCAGAAACACCAGCTTGTCTTTGTAGGGCACAGGCCAGTGATATCAGATAAAGATCTGTGAAGCTATTCCTTTAGTACACCAATAGGACAGAGATTTATTGTGGAGAAAGTCCACACTTAGATCAGCAGCCAATCCAAGTAACTTTAAACTGGATAGACATAAATGATCAAAACAATCAACAGAGTTAGAGAACAGATAGAAATTAAAATTGATAACTGATTCATACAATTACAAAAACCCAGGTCCAAGAAGAGATGCATTCTGTTTGAATGAGACACTTTCAATCACTCTGCAAAGGTCTGCAAGGATGGGCTCGTGTTCCCTCCAGCCATGTGTGCACATAAAATGTACCTGAAATGCAATACCTGAAAGATTAGTAAAACCAAGTTCTGTTTCTTTTTTTTCTTTCACTGTAGAAATGGCCATTTTTACCAAACATTAAAATCCTGCTTGTCAAAAATGTAAAATAACCTGCCACTGTAGGAGGAAGGGTGTGGAGGATAATTTTTTAAATTATTTTTACTGTTTTCTCTTGAATAGCTTACATATATCCTTGCAAACCCACCCACACGTATCTAAATATAGATGTATGAAAATAATATGAAACGTAGTTCAATCTCATAGCACATAATAATTAAGGCCCCAATTTAAATAAGCACTTCAGCATATGCTTACAATCTACCTGGCTTCAATGGGACTTGTGCACACACTTCATTTCCAGCACATGCTTCTATGCCCCTTCTGAACCAGGATTTTACCTGAATGAAAGCTGAAACATTGAGTAACGTGGTTTTTTTTCCTTCCTTACAGAATAAATGTCCTTTCATAACAGAGATAGGAGACTTTGAAGATTTCCTTTTTTTGTGCAAAATATAGGTGCACAAAATACCCAACTACACAGCAAAAGAAGCAATACTACACGAGGGAGGTTCTGCTGGCAAGTTATTGTGGCAAATATTTTTATTTGATTTTAGTCTATTCATAGTGTGAAGTGGCAGTTACTCTGCTGAAGATAAAGTAAGAGTGATTTGGATAGGAGCCATGTATTTGACTACTTAACATTTATTGGCCAGAGCCTAGTCTGTGTAATCACTAAAATTAACACATGACAGTATGAGTGCTGAGTTCAAAGCAGGAAACAATCTCAGATACAGCTACAAAAATTGCTCCAGTCCAATTACTGTAAAACAGATGAAGATAAAGTTAGTGTCCCAGTGAGTCATGCAGCCGAGCTTCACATTTCAAAAAAAGAGCCATTCCAGGGGTAGAAATGAGGACAAAACTGTTTCAGAATAGCCATGAAAAATATGTGCAGAGCATGGTCTGATTATACAAATTTGCAGACTGTGCCCAGCAAAATGAAGCAAAACAAATGATCCTTAGTAATAGAGGAGCAAATATCTCCCTGGTGAAGAAAACAGAGTGAATTTGGCCTAGTGTGTTTTTCATTAGCTCTTTCCATTAAAGGAACACATTGTGCAATGAAGTTTGGCTTAATATTTAAGTTTTGATTAAATTAAATAAGCTTTTACAATATTTAAGACCAGTAGAATACATTTTTATGATTTGTTAAAAATCCCCAGGGCAATATTTAAAAACAAGACCAACAAGCAAACACATTATTACCGTATTTTCAACTATTTTCTAGCACTGTGTTGAGCATGAGAATCTGAAAGTAAAATTCAGCAGG
>NW_009952796.1:4109783-4134330 GCF_000747805.2 Chaetura pelagica
ACTGGAAACCAAACTGTAAGTAGTTAGCTACGGCTCAGGCTCTATGTTGACAAAACTGGGGAAGGGAAGGGAAGAGGGAGGAAAGGGGAGAAAAGGGCAGAAAAAGATAATAAAAAAGACAAGACACTGCAGAGTGTGCAAGGAGTAAAAGCACATCCTCTAATACTTGAATAACCTTGGTTGTTGTTTGGATAATGGTAATTTTCTTTAAAAATGCATATTCTGCTGGATTCCGGCATTGAGTTATCACAATTGAATAGGGTCCTTTCTGAAAATGAATCCCCAGATTATTTTTATTCCTATTTTGAAACTGGTAATATCAGTGTAATAACGGAATATTTGTGCACTGGATGATCATTCCCATCATTTATCTTGCTCGTAACAAAATATTTCCTAGTTGCTGCTCTTCCTTTTCAGGGTTACCTACTCCTGGACTTGCCAGCTGGGCTGGCAGAGCCTTTCTCTCACACTTCTAACAGCAAGAACATGACTCTGGCTGGTGAACGCACAGAGGTGACGGGAGAGCACATAGTTCCCCACAGCTGAGTGGCCCCCTGGGGTCCTTTTGCAGCTGACGGGCAGCAAAGGCTTCCCAAATGAAATATTTATTTTGTATTAGATTCTAGCATGCTGCATAGAGCTCAGGTCACCAGCTAACATCCTAATGAAGAACTGAACTGTAACTTAGCTTAGAAAAAATTGGTTTGTTCTAACTTAATCGAAAGAAGTCCAGACATGCAGCGCTCCACAAACTTGGGTTACTTGTGTAACACACTCCTTGTTTTACCTCTCCTTTTGCCCTAGACCCAATTCCCAGTGTTTTCAGTAGTGTTTTGTATAGAGCTGTCTTGCACAAAAATAACATGAAACAAAAACTGTGCAATAGGTGTAATAATTTTTTGTGTGACTGCTCAACGGAAGGAGTTAAGAGGACAGGTAGTCATCCTGTGACACAGTGCAATGCAATTAGTGCTGCTTATTGTTGACTGGGACACAAGAGGTGGTGAAATTGCAGCTTGTTAGTCCCAAATGCATTATGGCCTCCTAATGAACTCGATTTTATAGCCAAACTCCTTTAAATTGTCTCTTCCCGTGATTAATTCACCTCTTTCTCCCCTTTCGTCAGGCTGTTGTTGATAGGGAGTGTCCAGTATTGAATGAGTAAAAAGTACTAATGCATGTTCTTTCCAGGGAGAGATAACCCCTCTCTGAACATGATGAATGCATCTTCTATGGAGGAAGATACCCTGTGCAGCAAGGGCTTATATATAAGCACTGGAAAGCATGTATTGTGGGGGAGGGAGTGGTGGTGGTGATGGGATGGCTTCTTGCAGCTCCTGGCTCTTTGCAGGGGCTTTAGGGGCTTTTTGGGCTGCTTTCAGAGCCAAACCAGAGAGGGCCAGCCAGATAGGATGGGAGGGCCCACTTCACCTCAGCTGGATCTGGAGCTCCCTACCACCAAGCTAGGAACACCCAGCTGGTGCTTTTATGTTTAGGTACCTTTGTACCAGAGATTTAGGGTCATGCTGGAGAAGTCAGAGCTGGGACCTCAGACTCCCACTTTCCCTGCTCAGCAGGGCTGCTGCTCATCCCAAGCTGTTTTCCTGCTCTGAGTCCTGCAGGCTGGGCCCTCTGGTTTTGCTGAGCCATTTATGAAGCCAGGGTCCTGTCCATGCTGGTGGGAGCTGGGCTAGGGGAAGGACCACAGAGGAGGAGAAGCGTGGCCTGAGAGCTGTCTCCCCAAGAGAAGGTCTGCTCTGCTGGCCCTCCTATGCATCCAAGATGCTCTTGGCTGAGGATAAGTAAGAGTTAAATGGTATTGAAGAGGGAAGGTGACTGTACTTGGCATTCTGCAGCATGGAGGTAAAAGGCCAAACAATGTGTAAATACAGCAGGCTGACTAAAGTTATATGCATTTATTACCCACATACACAAATAGATAGATATATATATTTAGGTGCATACCCACATATCCCCACAAGAACACACAAATAATATCACAGCACTCACAATTATTCATGCATCAGAGTATTTTTTTCCAATGCATCTCTGGCAAGAGAAGACAGCAGTAAAAGAAAGAGAAAAAAAAAAAAATCTTCCCCAGGCTGATTATCAAATAAAATACTGCTTTATTTTCAGTCTAATAAGTACAAGAAGTTCCATAACTCCCCTGATTAGGCATATTATCCTTCTTCAGAAAGTCAGCTTGATTTATGCAGAAAGTGATTTGGACATACTTTCCTCTGGCTATAGAGATTTCATAATTCCTGGTGTATGTCTGGAAAATCTCCCCTCGTCCCGAGTCCAAACCAAATTAATGTCTTCCAGAATGACCTGAGGAATTAATGAGGTTTTCGCTGTCAGTTCTGCCCATGCAGGGTCAAGTAAATCATTTGCTGGCCCTTACTCCAGTGTTTTTCGCTGTCTTTCTGACTCCATGTACAATGATAACAAAGTTGCAGATGCCTTTGAAATACGGCATCACTGACACTCTCCGTCCATCTGTTGGGACATATTTTAGGCTCTGTTTCTCTGTCTGCTGTAAACTCTGCCTTTAATGGAGGCAGTAATTGCTGATAAATGGGGTATCAATGAAGTCAGTGTACTGTAGGTTTCCCCATTCTTTTCTGCTGATGTGTGCTATTTAAATCTTCCTGCCATTACTTAAAGTTATTGTGTGTTCTCGTCTTTAATTCCAGCTCCAGCATTCTTGGCCCCAGCTGCGATTTTTAATACACAGCAAAACCAGGTATTATGGAGAGATGTTTGGCAGTAAACAAGTTATCCACTCTGCTGTCCCCAACCAAAGAAAATTTGAAGCACATTGAGAGTACCTACATTAAGTTCTGAGTAATTCACAGATTTTCTTTCTCTCATGTCATGAATATTTTAAACCAGCCTAATTTTGACATTGCAGCCAAGCAATTAAAACCCTTATCCATCACTCTCCCCCTCTCCTTTGGTTCCTATGTGGCAGAGAGCCTGAAATAAAATGAGCCCACACTTTATGTTATGTTTTATATTACCTTTCTTTATAATTTATCACAGTTCTTAAAGACATTAAAATCTTACTTAAAATGTGTTCTGCTTGTGCCTCTCACACTATATAATCTATAATGTATTAGGCTTTCTGTTGGCTATCTTGGCAGATACACCTCGTTTTCTTGCATGGCATCTGAGCACAGAATAATCACTCTGATAGCAAAAATAACAATGACACTTGAAGTAGCATCTGCACCCAGCAGTCCTTTTCAGAACTTCCAGGCAGACACAGTGTCCCTCCAGACCTAACACCAAAAAAAAGGGCAAGGAGCACAAGAGATGATTGGGAAAATCAATCTTGTTGCGTGTCTCCTGTTACTGGCCATAGCCAAGACCAGAGGATCTAGAAAAAAAAGATGTAGATTCATATTGGGTAATTATGGAAAAGCCATTACATAAGAGTACTGTTCCCAATGCCCTTCAGTCAGTGGATAATTCATGCCCAGAAACATAGGAAGCTCTTGGTATTGCCTGCAAGGTTAGGACTGAGTTTACATCCTGGTTCAGCCATATGCTCCCTAGCCTTGATGGATTTTTGGCTATACTTTGAGGATTCTTGGTTTGCTGTTTGAAGCCTCTCTCATACATCCCACAGACCTCTGGGAAGGGATGTTTGGATGAGCAATTCTCCTCTTAATAAGCTGATGGCATCTGACTTTGAAGGAAGGGTTCTCAGCAACTGGCCCTTGTGCCTAGTGGGATGACTGAGGTAGTGATCAGTCTGGAATCTGTGTTACACTGAGTAAGTGTTATGACTTAAAGCAAAGATGTACACAGTTAATTGAGTCTAAAGCTTTGTGAGTGGCTCTCTGAAACTGCTTTTTGACGTGGAGCTTGTTTGGCCTGCAGAAGGGAGGCAAGCAGGGCCTCTAGGACTTCTGGGTGATCAAGGAGGCAATAAACTCCTTGAATGTGCACATCTCGTTTTGCCAGCTGTTGCCACCAATGGGATTATAGAATTGCATGATCAGGGCATGGATATTCTGACTGGACACTTCACACATGTTGAGTTTGGAGGAGAACCAGAGATTAGGTGATTCTGCCAGACCCCAGGGATCTGCCAGCCACAGACTGGCAATGGACTTTGCAGTGAAGGAACATTATTCTTGATTAACTTTGAATTTGTTATGTTTCCTGTTTGTTAAAAGCCTTCGGGTTGTTGGACTGCAAATGAGGAGAGCTTGACTCTTAGATGTGTGGTCTTTCTACCAAAAACCTGAATATTTCAATTTCTTTTCCCTTGCTCCCAATTACTTCTGTTACAGTCCTTGAACCTTTGTTTCTTTTCTACTTACTTCATGTGACAGAACTGAGAAGGTTGTGATTAATGGAGCAGGGTCAAGTTGGAGGCCTGTAACCAGTGGTGTCCCCCAGGGGTCAATACTTGGTCCAGTTTTGTTCAACATATTCATCCATGACCTGGACAATGGAACAGAGTGTATCCTCAGCAAGTTGGATGATAATACCAAACTGGGAGGGGTGGGTAACCCTCCAGGGGGCTGTGCTGCCATCCAGTGTGACCTGGACAGGCTGGGGGGCTGGGGAGAGAAGAACCTAAGGAGGTTCAACAAGGGCAAGTGTAGGATCCTGCACCTGGGGAGGAGGAACCCCATGCACCAACATAGGTTAGGGGTGGACCTGCTGGAAAGCAGTTCCAAGGAGAAGGATCTGGGAATCCTGGTAGATAATAAATTATCCATGAGTCAGCAATCTGTTCTTGTTGCCAAGAGGGCCAATGGAATCCTGGGATGTGTAAGGAAGAGTGTGGCCAGTAGGTTGAGAGAGGTCATTCACTCCTTCTACTTTGCCCTGGTGAGGCCACACCTGGAATACTGTATCCAGTTCTGGGCTCTGCAGTTCAAGAAAGACAGGGACCTACTAGAGAGTCTAGAGGAGGGCAACAAAGATGACTGGGGGATTGGAGCATCTCCCTTATGGGGAAAGGCTGAGAGAGCTGGGACTCTGAGAGAAGGCTGAGGGGACACCTTATTAATGCCTGTGAGTATCTCAAGGGTGGGTGCAAGGAGGATGGAGCCAGACTCTTTTCAGTAGTTCCCAGTGACAGGACAAGGGGCAATGGGCACAAGCTGGACTATAGGAAGTTCCATTTAAATATGAGGAAAAACTTATTTACGGTGAGGGTGACAAAGCACTGGAACAGTGGAGGCGGTGGAGTTCCCTTCTCTGGAGATATTCAAGACCCACCTGGATGCAGTCCTGAGTAATGTGCTCTAGGGGGATCCTGCTTTAGCACGGCAGTTGGACTAGATGATCTCTAGAGGTCCCTTCCAAATCTGACAATTTCCTGATTCCATGATTCCATGAGACTGGAATAAAACAGGATACTTTGATGGCTGTTCCTGCTTGTCATGCTAAACTGTATTTGTGCTCCTGCACACTAGATGGTCCTGAATTATGTCAAAGGTTTATAGGAAAAGACATTGCTTTGAGAAACTTGGACTTCCCCCAACGGCCATGATCTGAAGACACTTTTAAAATTAATATTATTAATGTTTCCTAAAATGCTTAAAAATCTTCTTGGGAAAGAAAGATTATTATGACAGCTTTGCAAAAGGACAACAACGTAAACTTTGTTCCTCTGCAAGTTTCTAGATAATAAGGCAGAATAAATGGTTATATTATGGTTATCTAATTTAAATTTCTGTCAAACAAAGGCCATGAGTTTTAATTTAATAAACCCTAAATAAAATTTTGTATCCTTAGATTAAATTAAAATCTGCCTTTTAAAATATGGTGCTTGACCCAGTGGTCTCACAACATGGGAGAATCTGCCATGCATCTAGGGAGGTTGCTGAAAGCACTCCCTGTTGTAAACAGTGTGCCTTAATTCTGTTGGTTTCATCTCGTAGTCACTAGACCTTGTTACACTCCTGCCTGATGGGGGAAACACGTCTCCTTGTGTAGATGGCTGAAGGGCAGTCAAGTCAATTCTCAGTGATCTCTTGGGGAACCCCAGCAGATGTAACCTCTTAAGCCTCTTCCTGTTAGATTCAGACAGCAACCCCATGAAAGAAATTCTCCTTCTTTGCTCAGGGGGAAGCCTGACCTCCCTTTTGCTGTCCTTATTTTGCTGAAAACTTCCTTCCTGGTTCTTTTCCCTGAAAGCAAGCAGCTTCTGGGCTTTCATTCTTCTGGGACAGATACGGTGTGATGACTCTCATTTCCTTTCTTCCCTTTGCAATTTTTTCCTTATACCTTCTTTTGTAAAGCAGAACAGAAATGATGATTTTCATGCCTTATGCTATGGCCAGTCTAATGCAAACAAAGCACTCATGGTTTGCCTCTTGAGATGATGTTACAAAATGTTCAGGAATATTACAGCATGTTACAGATTTTATACTGTTTATTCGTCGGATACACAGCTCAGCACTTTAACTCCTGTCCAAACAGTTCCTACTTGCTCTTGTTCCTCTCACATTCACTCAGCCTGTAGCCTGTGAGATCACTTACATTCTAGTTACCTCCAACTTGGTATGACCAGAGGAAGAGGTTGTATAACAAATTCAGACATCTCTTGTTCCCACCAGGTATTAATGAGAAGTTTGGGGTGCCTTTGATCCCCAGATCAGTCAGCCAGCATTAGTTGCTGGCAGCTGGCAGTGTGCTTGCATATCCTCTCTAAAGCTGAATAGCAATCCCAAGTGCAAGTAGGAGGGAGATGGAGCCATTCACTCTTAGACTGAGACTGTACAGACATCCTCCTTCCTTTCTTTTTTCATGAATCATGTTATTAAAGCTCTGTGGGGTTGATTCTTCTTTAAATTGGGCCCTCTGCTGTCCTTGTGCAACTGTGCTTTGTTGTTTTATCATAATCGATCCTTACAGGTTTTCTAGAGAAATCGTTCATAAACAAAAGAATCACAACTTCCTTCTCACATTTGGAAGAGCTGGTTTTGAAAACCACACCTTGAGACCTTCATTCAGGGCCTTATTCTTAGTTTTATGAATTTCACTCTTTATTCTGGTGGATGAGAAGGCAATGGCATTATCATTAGGTGACTGAAACTTCAGCGCTTTTCTGTGTTGAATCACTGTCTAAATGAAAGCATCTGTTCAGACTGTTTGTTGCTGTGACAAATTAGAAAGAAACCTTAACTACTGCCCTGTATCTCCAGCCCCAGAGTATCTCTGATGTAGTTCTTAAATATGTATAGTACCTAGATTAGAGGTTTCACATTGTTTTGGACAAAGTTAGTGCTAGAGTCCTGGGAGTTTCTCATGGGCAGCCACATACCCTAACATTGACCTTTCAGCTGCAGAACACAGAATTTCACAGTTGCATGTGTGGCTGTGGCCTGGTTGTGGCTCACTTGCCATGATGTAATGCAGCATCAGGGCCCCAGTTTTGGAGCCCCTGGGCTAGGTGATTCTTGGGATCGTTCTAGGGACATCAGTGTCTTGAGGGGCCTCAAAATGTACAAAGATGGCTATTACTTATGATCTGGTTTTGATTTTACTTTCCTCCATTCTCCTTTAATTTCCTTCTTAGTTTTATGTGAGTTGAAAAAAATCTAATTTCAGGACAAACTTTCCCCTTGCCCTTCACTTGCCCCTCTATGAAGTATGTTAGCAGAAACATCTTAAATCTACAGTTTAAACTACCCATGTTCATCCTGGTTTTTATGTATGTGAAGCTCCACAGCTAGTTTGTTAGGCTCAGTTGTGACAGTTTTTTATTGGTTTCGTATTCATACTACCTTTAATTTTTCTCTTAAAATTGTTTCAAAAAAGCTGTATGGAAGTATTGAAAAAAGAAATGATGTTTTCCTAAGTATTTTCAACAAGAGTCTTCAGTTTTTCATTAAAAAAATGGAAACCCAAAGCTTTAAAAATACAATTAAAGTTTTTGTGAAAATATTTAGATTTCCATTTAAATGTTTGTGGGATTTTTGAAAATCAAACTATTTTACAGGGGAAAAAAAAATAATTTCCAGTTTTTGTCCAGAAAATTTTAACCCTAATGAAAATTTCCATGAAAATGTTTTCATTGGTCTAAAAACAGATTTTTTACCCCTCTTGTCCAAAAATATTTCAAACGAAAACATTTCTATATGCTACTTGATTTCCCTCTCACACCTGTGTAAACCAAATGCAATTCCATTGAAGTGAATGAAGTTATGCTCTTAGGAGAAAGAAAAAGCTTAAGCCACTTGCATTTGAATAGATTACTTTGTCATTTAATAAGTCAAGCTTGTTCTAAACAGAATCCCTTAAATCCAGAGATTCAGGTCTCAGCAGTGGCACAGTCAGCCCTTCACCCATGCAAAGCAGCTCATATGGTTCTCTGCAGTTGATTCCATAATGTTTCTTTATTTCAGAGTAAAAACAACTGAGGCCTGGAAGGGGAATGGACAAGGAGGATCATGAGGCATAAACCACTAACTCGGATTGAGAAGCAGCCAGTCTTCTCATTCTGCTTGTCTTGGAAGTCCCACAAATATCTGGACCTGAATCTCTCATGATTGAGGAATGAAAATTATGGATACCAGCATCAGCATTGTTAATCTGTAAAAGATCCGGGCCTCTTCATTGCAATTGTGATTGTAGGTAGCCATGAGAAATGACTTCTTAGAACTGGAGCTGGAAATGTCCTGAACTATGTCAACAGATGCTAAAGAATATACAGACAACAGGATAATAATCTGGTCCTAACTGGCAACATCCAGCATGTGTAATAACTCATGTGAAATGTTACTTTTCTTGATGGAAAACAAGAAAGAAAAAAAAAATAGATAAACCTTTTATTCATAGCAAGGAAAAAATATACAGAGGTTCTGCTTCCAACTGGTGTTTTTCATTTTATCTTGGGAAGAAAGGCCTGGGAAAGTCATCATAGCTTCCAAAATATGTACCTGGCCATTCTGGATACAGACATTTCTGGAGGAGCTGATTTTTGATGGCACAAATACCTGCAGTGTTGTAACTGCAAGATCTGGAAGTAGGGCAAGGGTTTGGAGGGAATCTGCCTTTTAAGTTCAGGGAAGGAAGACTTGAAAGTTGAGATTTACCCAAATTATACCCCTGCAGACAAATGTAATGCCCACTGGTCTTCACCGCAACCATAAAACTACAGAGAAACATCTCTGCAGCAGTCCTTTCTGCAAAGCAATTTGTAGTAATTTTTCCAAGAGTCCCACCACTAGTGTTACTTAGCAGCTGAGATGACAGACAAGACTTCCATCTTTAGAGCCTCTTTCAGAGAGCTCATTCAGCTAAGTGCCCTGTGGGTTTTCCTTCCTATTAAGTCTCTCTCTTTTCTTTTTTTTTAAATTTTTTTTTTTACAAGAATAAAATGATGATGTAAAATTAATTTTCATTGCAATGCAATGAACTGTGAAGGAGACTCTTAGCTGTGGTTTGGAATGCAGACACTGCTGGCTACCTTCTCAGCCCGTGGCTAATCGTGCCACTGACAGACTGGAGCTCACCGGCTGAACAGGACGTCTCAGCGCAGCCTCTCCGGCTGTGAGCCCGAAGCATGTGGGGTTGTTGAACCCTTCAGAGTGCTGCATGAGGGATGGTTGCTGACAGCAGGTCAGGGAAAACTCCTTTGGAGCTGTTTCATCCCACTAGTCACTGCAACAGTGTTGTTCTGCCATCTTTGAGATGCTTTGTTCTGCCCCCTCTTAATAACATCTAGCTGTAATTCTTTGGTGTGATTTTGCAGGATGGCCACTGGTGCAGGATGGCCACAATAACAGACTATGGAACATTGTTCATGTTAACCTTAAAATCAGTGGGAAGAGGATGTGCTCATGTTGCTCATGCCCCTGTGCACTCCTGGTGACTGCAGCTGAGAGCACAGGAAGGAAAGACAATTGTGGAACATGTCCATGGAACAATTCCATGAAAGGCTCTGGACTCAGTGTGTTTCTAGCCACTCTCCTCCTTTTTGACAGCTTCCTGCAAACACTCAAATGAGGGACTGCTCAGCCTATTGCCAATTTCTCATTGTTTTTGCAAATGCCCATGCTTGCATGTGGTCAAGGTACTCGTGTGTGAATGTAAATGCTGGGGATTAATGATGGAAGTTCCCCCTCTCATGTATCATGTTTCACTCTATTCATCACAGATTAGGAGCAGTCTGACCAGAAATGGTGACCAGTCCCATACGTAAAATAACAAGTGACTGGTCAGAAAAAATAGTTCTATAAAGGAGAAGCACCCTAGAAAGCTGAACTGTGTGAACACAGATTGTTCTATAAATACTTGCAAAGAGTGGAAAACTCAACTCTGAACTGAACTCAAACTCTGTGGCTAGATAACCTGTGAGTCTGAGGAATTGTATTTGTCATTACTATGTCAACTGCTTGTTCTGCACCAGGTGTGTTGACATTTTTTATTTAAAGTGGGTGAGAGACTGATGTAGAAAAATCAAGAAACAACACCAAAAGCTACACAAACAACTAAAGTAGCCATTACTATAATCTAATAATCCTTGATAGGCAGGTAATACACCATTCAGGTGTAAGGTACAACCTCCTCTCCATGCCCATACTTAGGAGCAAGGTAAATCACACACTCAAAGGTCCCTAAGCTGAGTATATGGATCTGTGATCACCTAGTACTATCTGGTCATTATCCACTGCTTCTTAATTTGCCTAAAATGCAACAACAAAGACTACTAAAATTCACCAAGTACTTCCCCAGCGAGACCTCTCTGTGTGTCCTCACTGTGCTCATCACATTTTACAGGCTGGAAAGGCAGGTAACACAGCCATACAGGGCATAGCTTGTTTCTTCTAGAAAGCCGCATTCAGGATGCTCCATTGCACAGGCACCCGGAGTGGCTCCAGAGACAGGCTGCAAACCTGAGTTGTTACCAAATCAGGATACCAACAACCCCAGGAGACAGGGATGACAAAGGCTATCACCCTGCTGTTCTCCCTGTCAATCCAAGTGACTCCCTACAGTAATTTTTTGGGAAGACCCAGAGGACTGACCAGTACCTTTACATTGACTCTGGGGCCAGAGGAGTGTCATTGTTATGCACCCTCATGCCTGCTGTGGCAATACCTCCTGTGACTAAAAGCTTGTCTCCTCAATGGGAAGATGGGCCTCACTACCAGTTGTGGCATTATTTATTCTAGAAGGCTGTGATTCCTCCTCGAGAAACCAAAATGAATCATGCCAGGTCTGAGATTCCCCAGAGAAATGGCTGTGTTTGGTACACATGAATTTAAACTCGTTCCCTCCACCCTTTGGTGATTAATGGCCTGTGATCCTCTGTGATTCATGGCATCCAGGAGACATTATTTTCTGGGATGTAAGAGCTGGACAGCATGTTTTCCTCATCAGTTACCGACTGTGATTGTAAGTGCCTCGTTTACCTTATCTATGACTTTGGTAAGTTTGTCAAGGTGGTTGGGGGAGAGGATGAAGAAGAAAGCCTGTTCCATCACCGACTTTCTCCTCACTCAGGGCCAGACACTTAGAGTTTCTCTCAGCCTCTATGAGTTGAGTTTTTCTTCTTCTTCCTCTAGCCTGAGCCACTCCTTGTCCTGAGGCTGAATTCACTCAGGATCTCTGAGCCCCTTGGAGGCAATGGTGTGGAAAAAGAAAACCATCCAGTGACTTCTTTTAACTTGACAGAGATCACACACACACCTGTCCACAGAGACAGCCGTGCCAGATAGCTCCAGGAGCCAGGTTCATGCCATGCCATGCAGCACAGATTTAGGCTGAATTACTGCACTTAAACAAATTTTCATTTCCATGCACTTGATACATGCTTTTTTTTCTTTTCCTCTCTCCCCATTGGCAACTTAAGGAGCCATTTTTCTTCCTAACGCCATCTTGGCACTCCTCCCTACCAGCATATGAAAACAGGCGAGTTATACATATGGAGACCTCATCCTCAGTTGCCTAATGGGTTCAGAAGACATCCTGAATATTCATCATTTTTCTTTTTATGAGCACCTTGGCAATTGCCTCCAAAGTTAAAGACTGTTGTAAATTACGGAATGGCACTTGGTGAATACCAATTTATCCACGTTTCAAGACTTTCCTCACCCCCACCTCCCTTCCACACAATATTGAAGTTCCTGTAGTCTTTGTGAATACAGGGCATTGTTTCTGTGCTGCTGAGGCAGAATTGTTTGTGCATCCCTGAAGACTGTGAAATGTCTGCGCCGGAGCTGCTCATTTAAACTCCGTGCACTTACTGTACCCTCTCCGGAACTCCCTTCCCGGAGAAGCCAGCAATGACCTTCTCAGAAGTAATGTTAAACACATGCTGAGGAAGCTTGGCTCCTTGACAGCCCCTTTTAATTATTTGTTGTAAATTAGCAAATAATGTGGGGTTTTTTTTCAGTTTCATATCACTGGCTGCTTTGCTGAATGTGGGATCCTCCAGGTACGTGGTCCCTGAAATATATACTGGTGGCAGACTCATCTAACAATGTCTATATTTGGTGCTTTTTCAACTTACATACTTTTTCTATGCACCAAAACATTACCCCTTCAGAGAAACGATGGTGCAGAAATTAAAGCAGAGGATTAATTATGGTTAATAGTTACCGAGTGTTTTTTAAATGTGTGTCGAGTTCATGAGGAAAACCCCTGCTACAAAGAACATCCTGCCCACCAGAGAGCAGAAGGACAGAAAAAGTAGCTTTGTCCAAGGTTTAAATACAGGATGCTGAAGCATTGAGGTCCCCATCCTGCAAGATGCTGAGCACCCTATTCCTGACCTTGCCAAACTAAGTAGAATCAATGCCTTTCATGAAACTAAGCAGGATCCACTTACCTGAGGCAATACAGGTATTCTCTGGCAAATTGAAGGGTCAAGTCTGGATTTCTTTGGTCTCATTTTAGTCCTAGCTCCGTCTTTATTTGTTGCTGGGCCTCCCCATGGTTTCCATAAATAAAAAGACTGTTGGTGATATTCATAATTTTACTGGGGATGCTTGCCATTTTTTCCCTAAAGCTCCAGCCCCTGGAACCACATTTATATGGTGACCTCAACTGTATAAGGAAAATAAATGGTTTCTAATCCTTATTCTTGCAATAGAAATCTTGGAAAGACAACCAGGAATGCTTAAAACCCAGAAAGCAAGTGTAAACACCCCTAATACATTTGCAGTGACAGCTTCTAAGTCAATCTTATGCCTTTATTAATTGTGGTGTGGAAAGAACTGGTTCTTGCTTTTGCAGGGTGTGGGGGGCTGAGGAGAAGGTGGCCTCCCTGCACTGTCCCAAAACCTGAGGTAGGTGATGGGTGCTGCAGCCGGGCCAGTCCTGTGAAAGGATAGGAGGTTCCCTGGTGTGGGGCTGCCAGGCCACAACAGAGGCAGACAGAGCCACAGAACCGCCCCAGGAAGATGCAGCATGGTTGGGGTGAAGCTGGGAGCTGCAGTAGACAAGGCAGGGGTCTAGTTTTGCACCTTACACCACTGCATCTCTCTCCCAAACACGTTCCAGGGCCCAGCAATTGTGTGTGGAGGTGCCACGCAGGGGGAATTTGCCTTTCTTCTTATTTTGCTTTATTTGAAAGGAGCCTGTGCTGTGGCACAAAGGGGCTAACTGTGCCCTAGGGAAGTGCAGGGAGCTGGGGAGACTGGGTAGCATTAATGCCAGCTGGTTGTGATAGAAGGAGGAGTCCTCACCCATCACCTTTTGGGAAACTTCCTACTTGCCCAGAAAGAAAGAGATGGGGAGAGAAAATGTGGCAATTCCGGAACCATTTCAGGGATGTCAGCATGGCAGCTAATGCCAAGAAGAGTGGGAAGAGGGAAGTCACACTGGGTAGAAAGGACTTTGTTCAATACAGTCAGCAGAGCTGGAGATGTATCAGGGGCTGAGACACAAGTGCAGGTATGAAATTATCCCCCAGGTGTCTCTCAGAGCAGGATGGAAAGGAAGCATATCTGCATCCTTGCACAGTTGGATTTTATTGTTTACATAGGCCTTGATCTCCTCAGATACCTGCTGGAAATCACTATTGGCCTGACCAGATCTCTCAGGGGACATTGTAGAGATGGGAGACCTCAAGTTGCTCTCAGCAGGAGTGAGCTCAAGCTGGGATGGGGGCAGGGACCCAACCTGCAAGAGCTGGGAAGTGGGAGGCAAAATAAGCCCCTGGGCTCAGGATCCCATCCACAGGGCATAGAGCCATTCTTTTTAACTTCAATTATCTCCCAGCTGTCTTGAAGGCCACTGGAGGTCTCCTTTTCTTGAGCTGTAATAAAAGCTGTTCATTAACGGCTTTGCCAGTTTTAGTGTAGTTTTCCTACACTAAAAGGGAGAATATTTCTGTTTAAAAGTGCTGTTTCACATACATGTAAATAAAAACATGAATGCATACACAGCGAGCTGTAGGACTTATAGAGGAGTACAAAAAATAAGATGTCGAAAATCTGTCGGCAATTTACATTTGTGTTTATGTGGGGAAGAGAAGAACAGTTTCCCACATCTATAAAACAGAAACATTTTCACAAGATGTAGTTTGGGATTCATGTCTGATTTTGGATCAGCATCACAATAATTAGATCTTTCATCTGTTGATATTTTGGGGGGAAATATGTGTAAGGAAAGACACACTGAGAACAGACATCAGCTCTGAGGTTTCCAGAACCACAATCAGCTGCAAAGAATTCTTTTCTGTCAAGTTTAATACTTCCACTCTTATTGCAAAAGGGGCTCTGAAATGCCTCCTCAGACACAGAAGAGGTGTAATTATTGTGTTAGTAGGTAAATGGCTGCTCTCCTGTGCAGACTGTGGTCTGTGAATCGAACTGCAGCAAAGTAGGTGAAGCCAAGGGTGATGAAAAGCAGGATTAATTATGGGAAAGGCTGAAACTTTGTGTGAGTCGTTGTCTTACTTGCAGCAATTAATCACCATAGTGGTGAGAGTCTGCAAATATTATTTTTCAATGAGAGGTTGGTTTAGATCTGATAGAGAAATGGACTGCTGCATCAGCTTTTAACTGCTGTCTCCCTCAATGCACCCAGAGTAAAGGAGGAAATATTTTTCACAAATAGATAGAGAGTAACAAAATTAATGAGATCAGTCTGAACTGCCAAGGCAGCCGTAGAGAAGCCCTTTGCATGGGCACAAGTGAACAACAGATTTGGCTTGAGGTTGGTGCATGGGGGGAAGGACAACTCAGGAAATGAAAGGAGTTAATACAAACTGAACTGAAAAAGTTGGATGGGTTGGGATATAAAGCAAATGTATTTACCTGTCTCTATCAACATGCTTCTTTATAACTGAATTTCAAGTTGAATAATTATATTTCAAAGCTGTAACCACCTGACAAGCCTTAGTGTTGCTGTGCATTTTTCATCATCTCTGGACCTCAAAAAGCTGCCTCGCTACTAACTGAGCTCTGCATAGGATGTGAAGCTGGCCAGTCCTACAATCCCTTCCTGGGGAAATGAAGCACAAAAACCCTGTTAAAGGAAGTGGCCAAGTAGAAATTGCAGGCAAAAGCTGGCCAACTCCCAAATGGCACCCCAAAGCGTCCCAGTTGGGTGAGAGCTACAAGACATTTTCTACATGCTTGGGAGGGCTCAAGACAGGAGGAGGGAGGTAAGAGGGAGGTGGAAAGCTGCTTCCAGGGCAACCCATGGCTACCCTAGGCCCTGGAGTAATGACTTTAAACTGGAAGTGGGCAGAGTTCTGTTAGACATGCGGAAGAAATTCTTCACTGTGACATTGGTGAGACCGTGGAAAAGGTTGTCCAGGGAAGCTGTGGATGCCCCATCCCTGGAAATGTTCAAGACCAGGCTGGACAGGACTTTGAACAACTTGCTCTAGTGGGAGGTGTCCCTGCCCATGCAAGTGGGTTGGAACTAGATGATCTTTAAGGCTCCTTCCAACCCAAAATATTCTGTGAGTCTATGATTCTGCAACTGTGGCTCATACAGTTGGGACCCTCTTGAGTCAGCCATTGGAAGAGAACAATCACACATTTATGCATAAACTAAAGGAGTTAGCTTGACCAAAGTCTTTGAAAGGGCTTTGCAGATTTTCAGAGGATCTACAGATTTAAGAGAGGTCTCCAGAAACTGCATTTTTAAAATATCAATTCTTGGTCCTCTCTAATGGTACCCACAGAAAACAGATGAGACAAGGGAAATAATCTGGTACTTAATGAAAATCCAGAGTAATTAGTTCAATTTCTGAATGATTCAATTACAAGCTGTAAGGTAGAAGTCTTATCTGTTGCTTAATCTTCTCTGCGAATCGCTTACAAGACCATGGCTTCTGTTTTTGTTCATTAGTGCTTATTACACAATATTGCAGCTGGAAATGGTCTTGTTTGTATCTTGCATTTTTGCCTTTGACAAAATTGAGGGGAAAATTTTTCAGTCTTTCCCATTACGGAGATCTCCTTTCTCTTGGGAAGATCTGTGTTCGACTCCAAATCAACTTCATTAGTCTTTGAAGATACATATGTGAACATAGGTACATGACTGCTCCCAAACCAGAAATCACTATGGTCACCAAAAACTGAGATAAAACCACTGTTTCCTGGTGAGAAATGTTCTCATCAGTTTGTATTCATTATACTAACTGGTTGTTGATAATACCTTGGAAATTTAGGGGAATATTTACAACTACAAATACTTTTTTAAAAGGTTATGACTGAAAAAGACAGAGAACTGCAGCAGAGCTCTTCTAAGAACTTTAATTGATTATCAAAATACAGCCACTCTTTATTCAGTGTCTCCTTCTAGCGGAATATATTGTTAGTTCAGCTGCAACTTTTTACCTTCATCATATTCTATATATTTTGGCCACCACATATGGCTACAAAGTATACTGTGTAGTGTGATTTAAAATGTGTTTTGATTATGTACACAGGAATGGTCCTAGTCACCATGCAAGGAATGAGGGGGGCATCATAAGTACCCATTGTTTAAGTGTAGATATCCTTAATGGTCATTTGTTAGATAAGCCTTTTAATCTCATGCTTTGATAGTGTAATACCTTCATTTATATTCTAGGGTATTGTTTCAATTGCAGCCCCCCCCCTCCCATCACACAACAAATGAGAAGGAAAATGCAAGGAATATGTCTCCATGGAAAATGAAAATGAGAAAAAAATGGACAAAAAAACATCAAGAGAGATGGATCACATGAAAGATGAAATTAAAGACCTAGAGGGTAACAGAGGGATCATGCTGTTATTTTTATTATTGCTACAATGGTACTTATTCAGGACTTAAAATTTGGATACATCCTAAAAAGAATACAGGTAACTTAGTAATTATAGAGAAAAGGGCAATAAAGACATTTGGAGGCTTTTCTACAAGAAGGGGTTGTAAGGTCTTTCAACTCAGAAAAGAAATGACAGCTGGAATCTGACAGACCTAGTGAAATGCTGAAATTGACAGAAAACATGAAAAAATGATTAATGTACTAGTGGCAGTGTGAGGTAGAAGTTATGAAACTAATGGAGGAAGAGATGAGATTCCTGGATGCTGAGCCTTGTAGAGACCAAAACTAATAATGAATTCTACAAAGGATGAATGTGTAATCTCTGCCTCAGGAAATCCAAAACTGTTGCTTCTCAGAAACTGGCTGAGTGTAATGGGGATGAATCACCCTGTGACATGTGCTCTAGTTCTTCTCTCCTTTCCCTGAACATCTGTTCCTGGCCCATATAAGAAGCAGAACACTTCTTAGTCACATACACAGAAGACTGGACTCACCAGGATGAAGTAAAAAGTTAGAGCCTCAACTCCTATATTGACCAGCTTCTATTAGTCATGTTACCATGGAAAGTCCTTCCCCTTCACTAGCAGCCTGTGCAATTGGAACTTTGAAGACAGACAAGTATGATGAGCCCCTTCTAGCAGTGAAGTTACAGATGAGAATCATATTAAGAAAAATGAAAGAAGCAGACATTTGGCCCTAAGGAGATAGGCAGAAGCATACTGACACTCAAAATGCAATTATCGATCTTTTTAGCAAATGTCACAAAGGGTATGTCAGTGCCATTATGGACTTTTAAAAATACAGATAAACTAACCCCTCTCTCCCTGGGAATCTCCAATCTCTAACCCAGCAATCAATATTTCTACTGTTAAGGAAAGAAAAATAATTCCTTGGGAAAATGTTAAAATATATATATATTTAAAATAAATCTTAAGCCTTACCTTGCTTGTCAGTCATGTTCATGCAGATGTTTCCAAGGTGAAGATGAAGAGTGAGTTTTGTCTGAAGGTTATGTCTGTCAAGAGCCAGCTCTTCCTCTAGTGTGCAGAGAGAAATTAGAGTCCAGGAGGGTTAAAAATAAGAAGAGATCAGTACTTAGGCTCTGATAATGAGGAAGGAATTTGGCGCATCCAGGAAAACTGGGAAAGACATTACAATGAGGACAACAGAAGGGTGTAAAAATGTATTATCTCCTTATAAGAAGCCTGCTAGATGTGGAGGGAACTAAAGTTAGATATTGTGATGTTGCAAAAGTGGAGTTCAAAATAGCAAAATTGTGAACAAGGACTGGAGTTAATTGGCTCAGAATAAGGATCCTGGTGTTCATCACCTAAGAACGTATTTGTGCTCCCTCACAGCTCAAGCTGACCACAGAGATCTCTCTATTGACTTCAGCAATCCAGGCTTCATGTAAGAACATAAGAGAGGAAAAGACTCCTGAAGTGTTTGTATATAAGCTGTCACTAATGCTTGTTGGAGGGAATAAGCCAAGAGCACATTTGTATTAGTCCTCAGAGATTCTGGGGACTCCTACAAGGTAGAGCTTTCTCCGTGGACTTAAAACTGATACAGAGTCAGCCCTGGACCAGAGAGTGCATTCCTAAGCAAGAACTGCCCCTCCAACTAACCAAAGGCTGTGCTGTGGGCTAGTAGCCTGTGTTTGCTGCCTGAAGCCAACAAGAATGTGACTGCCTATTTGAAGAGGAGGTAATGATGGCATCTTATGTATAAAATAGCTATTCTCACAGTAAGAAAGCAAAGAAAATGAGTTTTTCCCCTTCAGCTGAATGTTCCACTCATTTCTTTTCTGCTCTAGCAGCTTTCTAACCTGATGAGTTATGGTCAGTCATTCTTTCCAGCGTTAGCTGAATTCTTTTCTAATTATACATGTTCTGAATAGCATGAGGCAGACCTGCTGGTAGAACATTTGGTGCAGACAGCATAATAAATTCCACAGAGAGCTTGATGTGCCTTGCCATAGATGCAATATTCATTTTCTTTGCCACAGAAGAGATGAGACATTCAGCCAGAGTTTAAAAAACTGTTATGCTTCTTTACTAGGATGTATGGGTGGGATTCATAACAACTTTTCAGTGAAAAAATATGCCTTGTAAGACAAGTTCAGTAGCATTAATATCTAGACATTTGTAAATAATATTTTACGAACACAGAAGAATTGAAGACACAATTAAAACCAGATCTATAAGATACAGAACTGTCACAATTTTAACACTCTTTTCATTTTGGGGTAAAACTGAAAATAACACATAGGGAGCATGAACTATGTCAAGACATTTTATCACGTAATGTTCTAGAACATCTTTCTGGATCTTAGGCTGTAAAATGCTTACAATAAAAAACAACTCTGAAAAGAGCATAGGTTTATTGCTAGGCAACAATGTACAGAACAAATATATTCAGATTTGAAGTGAAAACATTTTTCTCAAACACCAGTCCTGTATATCCACCTTGGAACCTCCGATCAGATTATTTTCTGGTTTATCATGGATTTTGGGTTCAGTTGTCCTTGAGAAGCAAGTCTGTTTTAGTCCATTAGCTGGGAATAATCAGGAGGATATTACCCCATGACAATCTCTTGAGCAGATCCCTGAAGAGGCTGAAATCTGCCGTCCTAAAGTCAAGGGTAGTAAGCTTACTGTGAGCCCTCCTTGCTGCCCTAAGGATCTTGAACTCCACCATTTCATGTTTGCTATAACCAAGGCTGCCCTTGAGCTAAGCCTCCCTCGCCAGCCCTTCTTCTTGGTGAGAACAAGGTCCATCATAGCACCTCTCCTTGTTCATTCCTCAATTACTTGGAAAAGGAAGTTGTCCTCCATGCTCTCTAGGAACCTCCTGTATAGTTTGTGCTTTGCAGAGTTGTCCCTCCAATGAATACTAGAGTGTTGAAGTAATCCATGAGTACCATGGCTTGTGAAAGCAAAGCTGCTTCTATATACACAAACACGAAAATTTTCCCTTCTTTTTCTAGTTTATCCATAGCCCAACAAAATTTACTGGACAAATAGCAAACCAGCAGCAGCAGAAGTGAAAGGGAGGTGTTTGGTCTCAGGCTCATTGTTTTAGGATATGTTACCCAGTAGAAGTACAGTAGAATATTTGCTTTAAGGAAGGAAGACATTGAGACTTGAGGACAGGGAAGAATTTCAGCTTTTCTTCTCTGCTGATTGGTGGGGCTTCTATGTCTTGCAAGATGCTGCCAGGCATTGGGAAGTTGGAAGATGTATTTCCTGTGTGGAAGTCCTACTTGCTGCAAATGGAAGGATGTGGTGGAGAGAAGCTGGATGAAGACAGCCTTCCTGTCCTTTCCTGGAATGACTAAAGTTTTCTCTGAGGTGCTTGGACAGACAAGTCCTTGCTGCAGCAGCACAACTGGCAGGCAGTGTGCACTGTGAGTGCAGAACTAAAGGCTCATCAGTGCTCAACAGCCAGGCTTGGGCTCTAACACACCTTAGAGGGATGATAAAAGGACTCCTGGTGCTGTGTGAGTCACACTGGACTCAAGCCACTGGCCTCTCACAGCAGACTCTCCTCGAGAGCCCATCTAACTCCCCGTACCACTGCACCATTTGCTCTCTTGGCAGTGGACACCTTTCTGGTGACCAGGTGTGTCTAGATGTGCCTGTTTTTCCTGCTCTCTGGTGTGGTGTCACTTCCCTGCTGCTTCTTCCCAGGCAGCCAAGTCAATGCTCCTTGCCTGCTTGCTCCCGTCTGCCCATCACTCCCTTTCCACGCAGTGCAAGGCTGATGGAGCTGCTAGCCCAAAGGAGAAATGAGAACCACATCCCTTTTATTGGCTGCATCCTTTTCCCTCTGCCCAAGTGAGCAGAGACAAATCAAGAAGACATTTATTAATCATTGTATAACTAGATACCTTTTCACAGGCATTAAAATTTACTTTTTTGAACCATGTCACATATGGCCTTATGCTTCACATAGCTCTACTTTCCACATTTTTAGCATGACCTTGTGGTCAGAGATGCTGAAGGCTGGCAAACAGCACCCTTCTAAGGCTGCTCTCAGCATGGAGGTAGCAGCCACATTTAATCTTATAGAGATGTTACTTTTGTTCACTCTTGCTTTGTTGTTTCTCTCTATATATAATAAGAGGCATTCAGAGTCAGTGTAAATGTTTGTCCAGAATAGAGGATGGAAAAATATAAGAATTCTGGTAATGGAAGTAGAACATAAACAAAGAGCTTGGAGAAAGTGGAGAAACAGTGGAGAGCTTTCCTGTTTAAGAAAGGAAAATGGAAAAATTAAAATGGCTACTTCTGAAAATGTAAAATAAACCTTCTACAGTTTAATGAAAAAGGGAGAATTTGGATCTGCTCATAGGTCCACAAAGTACTTTAACACAGACAGTGGCAAAAAAAGATAATCTTTCTTCTATTGGGAAAATTACTTTTGTAGTACTTAAAGACACACAAAATAGAGTATAGGTACTTGACAGCACAGCATAGACACAAAGATGTGTGCAAATTGCACTGCTCCTAACAGCACTGGAATGGAGAAGGAAAATCATCACATTTGTTGCAGCTCTCACCATTACTGCTGGAAAGGAGCCTCTCAGATGGTGTCATGAAAGCAATCAGTGACAGGACCCCTACCATAGATCCGTCCTTCTTCCCTGGCTGCAATGACTAAGCTTTTCCTTATGGAACCCTTGTTTTGGAGGATGAGATGTATTTCAGAGCCTCATAACCACACTGATGTTGCTGCTCTGACCTTTTCTAACATGCTAAAGGAAAGAAGATTTGCTAGGATTATATTTTTTGTCTAAGTGCATGTGTTTCACTTGCTATTTCAGATTTATTGGTGTTTACTTATTGCTGAATAATGAGCCTGAGGGTAATGGAAACCTTAATAGGCTAGAAAAATGGAGCCAGTGTCATCAAAAACTTCCTGTTCTGTACTGGTGCAGCATTGACTTTTTATTGCCTTACTCTGCAGGAGAAATGTGTTTTTTTTGCAAGATTTTGGCTGAAATCCTGATTCACACTTACATGGGGCTGGGATTGCATCCTGCAAGCTGTGGGAAAATGTGACGGAGGTGACTGTCACCCAGTCCCACAGCAAGGGTGAAGCTCCAAGGATGTGCTGATTGGTGACACACACACAGGCAGAGCTGACCCCATGTTATCCTGTCTGCAGCTGCTCATTTTGATGATGCCAGCCAGGCCCAGGGCAACACAGTTTGTGTGGAGTTGTGGGGAAACCCTGGGATGTAGTGGAGGCATGGGGAAGATCAGGTCACGGCCCAGACACTCTTCTAGATGGTGCAGCCCCTGCTGAGATGTCACACACAATCTGCAGATGCTCATGTAGTCAAGTCAACTCAACAATTTTGAGGGCTGGATGGTAATTTTACCATCTGCTTTAGGCAGCTGGTCAAGATTTCTGGAAGCCACAGGATGCTTCCATTTCAGTGCTACCACTAGTGGCTGAAGGCCTTTAGTTATTCTAGCTATGGCTGTTTTGGTGAAGGGCCACCACAGCCCGAAGAGCTTTGGATCACAGCAGCTCCCTGGGAAATGGCAATGACTTCTTGCAGCCAGTTGTGATAGGAAGGGGATGCCGACTGCTCATCAGCTTGTGTTTCTCTGGGCTGGTGGACACCCCTGAGGTGTGGGTATCTCTCAAGATATTTCATTCCAAACCAGCACATCTGAACACTCACAGGGGAGCCAGAGCCAAGCAGTGCTCCTGTCTGGCCCCAGAGGGAACAACACAGACTTCTGCTTGTTCCTCAGACAGATCCAGTCATCTCAATTTGGTGGAGGAGACAGAGGGTAGGAAGGGTGTATGTACAGACCTATGACGAAAATTACTTTAGCCCAATATTGTTTTAACACATCACCAAAACTGCATTTTCAAGCCTCTGTGTTTTCAAGTCTCTACTAACAAGAATGTCTTCTGATGAGCAGCGGGAGGGCTTTGTAAAGGAATTTCCAGACCAGAGGTGCTCACCATCAATTTCCTGCTGTCTATGATTACTATAATTGCATTTTTGAGGCACTTTTAAAATAAACTATACAATGATGTAATGCACACAAAAGAGCTGGGGTGGGAGTGCAGTGAAAGGAAAAAAAAGCGGCATCTGGATTTTGACTGGTATCTTCTATGGAGCATCTTGATGTCTGTAATTAGTGTCATGTTATGAGAGCTTAAAAAAATAAAGGCGCCAGAGTTCCAAATAAAACATAAAATGGCTTCGATAGAATAAATGTTATTATCATTGTTTAAAAATGTTGTGACCTGTCTGCTATAGTTTCTGAGAAAGATATTTTCCAGTACTGCTGCTCTCACTCAGACTCTTTTTAAAATTCTATTATTACAGATAAGGACAGAGGAAAATCCTCAAGACAGACTTGTTTTAAATCTCTGTAACTCAATGCCAGCATTGTCTCTCCTCAAGCTGAACTTCTAAATTAAAATAGGCATGATCTTTAACAGAGCTCTGAAACACTCTGTTCTACAGACACTTTATTCCCTTTATTAGAGAACATTAATAACTCAAATGTTATGGCTTAGTTTAGGCAGACCCATTTGTCTGGTGCTAGAATAATTTAGCTGTACTCCACCATTTGGAGCTGTTTTGATACCCAGTGGGACAACTTCTGCAGCCTCTTTGTAAGTCATGGGGATTTTACCTGCATCTTGGCCGTGTATTGGGAAGGGACAGACACAAATAAGGGGTCCTGGCAGCCTTCTCCTTGACCTTTAGTACGCACAGAGAATGTACAACACACACTCCCAGCCCAGCTTTGCAGACTGCATAAGGCAACATTTCCATTTCAGCCAGTTGGATTTTTGCCTGAGTGAGGCCTCTAGTTTTGGGATCTAAAAACTCTACATAAACACACTTGCAAAAACACATATGCAACCCACCTTAGCAGTAAGATTTCCCCCAACTTTTATTTTACCATGTGTGAAGCAGGATTTATTCACTGCAGTGTGCATATGTTCCTCTGAATGCATCACCTTTTCAAATCACAGGGGTTTATTGTGACTTTTCTCTAGACTCAAGGAGCTGAGCTACTTTCTACCTACAGATTAGACATCGAACTCCCTAGCAACAGTGATTTGCAGGCCTACACATCTACGAATTCTTTGACTTAAGCTCAAATGTATGAACATGTAGTGGCACCCAGATTAGTATGTAAACATGGCTTTCCCAGGTGATATTAATTTGACCTGAGACCAGCTCTACATCCAAATACTGCTAGACTTGAAGTACTTAGGAGATGGAGCTGACCTCCATGGTCTGACCTCAACACTAATGAAAAAAAGGAATGC